>NC_056727.1:1229939515-1229994515 GCF_019279795.1 Protopterus annectens | reverse complement strand
TATAGGTGGCAATCCACTAAGCACAGAAGAGGTTATCAGGGACCTGGGGACCCAGGTTGACAGTGGCCTTTCTTTGACACTCACATTGCTAAAGTGGTTAGAAAGACCTTCTACATTGCCCACCTGATCATGAAGGGATTCACATCCAGATCTAGTGAGGTTATTGTTCCCCTGTACTCTTCACTTATCAGACCAATGATAGAGTACAATGCCCCATTCGGGATGTATCTTACCCGACATCTGCAGCAATTGGAGAGACCCCAAAAGTTCCTCACCAAAAGGATAAAGGGACTCCAAAATCTGTCATATGCTGCCAGATTGAAGAAACTCCAGCTCTATTCAGTCGCATACCGCCTGCTCAGAGGTGGCATGTGCCTGACATAGAGGGCCCTGTCCACCCCGAATTAATGGACATGCTCCACCTCAAAAATCCAAATCCACCAAAACCACTAGAACAAGCGCCTTAAACCTTAGCATGGATATAACTAGGACGATCCGCAGGGATAGATTTATCACTCAGAGACTCCCTATGCTGTGGAATAAAATCCCGGTCCATGTGAGGCAGAGCACCTCGCTGACTCTGTTCAAGAGAAATCTAGACCTGTGGATGGGAGATCGTAGGTTTACCCCGGGAATCATCTCTGTGTCACTGCTGGACAGAGGCACAACAAACTAATGGGCACAGTATTTTTTCATATAAGGGGTGGCATAAGCCACAAAAATTTGGGCTAGGCTTATAAATGCCTTAGGGCAGATAGCCTAGTATAAACCTATAAACCTATGAACCTATGTTGCATGCACTGCTGTTTCCTCTGAAAGATTGCTATATCACACCACCCCCCACCACACCACCCCCATCCTCCCTGACAGCTCTGTTAAAGCTCCTGAGCCATTAGTTCAACTTGGGATGCCTGGGCTGTAATCAGACCTTTGTCTCTCTCTGCCACATGAGAATGCTTGCTTTGTAATTGAATTTAATATTATATAGTTCATCTGTCCATTTTACCTTACTTGTCACATAGGGTTGTGCCTTTTTAAATTTGTGGAATTTTTTTCTGAAATTTTCAAGGTACTCATTTTAGGGACCCTTCTGTCAAAATATATGTGTCATTGCATAGTCATTTTCATAAATCCTATTTTAGATTCATTTACATAGTGTCAGTGCTGTAATTCATGTGGTTCCTGTCCATAGAGAGCATGTTGAATATTTGAGCTCAGAATGTTTTAGCATGGTTATGGGCTTTAAAAGTGTTAAAAAGGTATGTTTACCATTTTAATGATTCAAGTTCAAAATGTTTTGTAGCAGAGTTATGGACATTTTGCTAAAAATAATGGTTCAAGCGTGTTGCCCATTTTAACTTATTGTTGTGCAGGATTATAACTTTTTTAATTGTGTGGAATTCTGTCATGAAATTTTCAGGTAATGTATGTAAGTTGTCTATTTCTCCTTCATTCTTGCTGTTTGGGATCGGAGCGGATCCTCGGCTCCGACTCGGCCATCTTCAATAGCTCTAGAGCTGTTTACTGGCTCGAGGCTACCCCTTATCCCATGATACCTAGCGATAGCTACCCAGATCTCGTTTGCCGCTTCAGCTGCGAGGTGTGTCGTTTTCTGGCTCAGGCTTGTATTTTCAAATTTTTTGTGTAGAAATATATTCTTATACTCCATAAAACTATTAGATAAATTACCTTTCTTAGTTTTATTCACTAGTGTTTGTTGAGTACCTTGTTCTTTTATAGTCCCTTTTAGTAGAACTCGTTTAAGTTAGAGTGCTCCCCTCCCCCACTCCCTTCCCAAGGACAGCGGTTTAACTTAGAGGCTCTCCTTTCTTCTGTTTTTTGCTATTGTTCATTAAAAAAAAAAAGGGGGAGATTGTTTTATATATATTTACGTAGTCTGTTGTACTATGATTAGAGTAGAATTTTTTTCTATCCGTGTTTCTCCTCTGGTGCTTGGGTTTTGTGGTTGAGTTATGTCTAAAGGAGCTAAAGTGTCTGGATTTAAAAAGTGTGACTCGTACTGTCAGAAAATGTCTCTGACAGACGGGCACACTAGTTGCGTTTATTGTTTGGGCGCTGTTCACCTGCAGGACTCTTGTTCTATCTGCCATGCCTTTAGTCCAAGAGTCCTGCAGGAACGGAAGAACAAATTGATCCTTAGGGGTCTGTTAAAACCTCAGGATTCACCGGCAAAGAGTTCACAGCCAGTGAAATCCCCAAAATCCTCTAAACCGTCGGCTCCACCTTTGGAGCCGACTCCGGTACAGGATTTACCGAGTATGTCGGTTCTGGCTGGCACCGACAAGACAACCCCTCCGTCGGCTCCATCAGATGTTTCTGAGCCATAAAAGGCTGAGGTCCCCTTCGTTAGAAGAGTCAGTTCATTCGGCTCCTGGCTCTCTGTTATTGCAAAGTGAACATAGCCACCGTTCTTCACACTCTTGATCCTCTAGGCTGTCGGATCATGATGTGGAGAGAGTAGTAAGTAGGTTGCTAAAATCACAGCCACTAGCTAAAATATTGTCTAGCCCTCAGGTATCGGCTCCATCCACCTCCCTTTCTGTTCCTCCTCTGACTCCATTGAGCTCGGAGCCGGAGTTCGTTGGGGTTTGAGTAGTGGAACCGTCGGCTCCGATAACCGTATCTCCTTCGGTTCCGACATCTGCTCCGATTACCTCGATAGTACCTTCGATCATGGGATCTGGACGCTGAGGCTTCCTCGTCTGCTCCAAGGGGGAGAGTGGCATCGGACCCTTGTCCGACCCCGTTCTCCCCCTCGGAGCATCAGCGCAGGTGAGCTCGGCTCCAACATCGGCCTTGGAGCCGTCCCCCTTGGCGTGGAGAAAGATTCCTATTTCTTCGGAACCGGAGCTTTCTCTGCCTCGAGGTAGGGACGCCTTTGAGGTCATGCAGAGTGTACTGTCCCCAGAGTCAGCTCCACTACCAGCCCCACCGTTTCCGTCCCCCGTAGTGTCTGTGCCAACCTCTGCTGCTCCTCCAGACCCCAAATGTAGGGAACCGATGCTCCAGGACACCCCGTTGGGTGTTTCTTCTTCAGAGGCCTCCCCTGATCACTCAGAGGAGCCCCCTCGGAAGAAGTGCAAGAGGAAGCACATTGACTCCCCTGAGTCTGTCACTTCTGATACAGACTTAGATGAATCGGAAGGGTCCCTGAGATCCCCCTCTGAAGATGTTTCCTTCTCGAACATCCTGGAAATGCTTAGGCAGAGGGGGAACTGGAATTCCCTAGCCCCTACCGAGGATGTCTGTATTCCTGGATGCTTTCGGTTCCCGACATTCCACCTCCTGGGTTTCTCCGCCTTTTGACCCACTTATGTCCGTAGTGGCTCGAAAGGCTTGGTCAGCTCCGGTCACAATGGAACCAACTCCGAAGAGACCTGGTAAATTTATTACAGCTCCCCAGGATAAGCAATTCCTTTCTAAAGGTATGCCCATTGATGCCATGGTGGTAGCAGCAGCCACCAGAAAAGTTAGCAGAGACCTCTTCATCTGTTCATCCCCCTAACAAGGAGTCTAGGACGATGGACAGGTATGGAAAGCGAATGTTTGCTTCAGCGACCTTCTCCATGAGGTCACTGAACTATCTGTCATTTAACTCTACTTCAAAGGGATCTCCTTAAAGAGCTTGGAGATACCCTTCAAGATCCTACAGCTGTGGGAGCACAAGCCAAAGTAGCTTCCCAGCTAGCGACGCTTAATTCTGGAGTTAACTCCTCCATGAGGCTCATTTCTTATGCAGCCGATGGACCGCGTAGAGCCGTGGGCATGGGTGTAGCCCTTAGGAGGCATGCGTGGATGCGGCTGTGTCACTTTGTGGAACTCTTTCGAGCATCCTTCATGAATACCCCCTTTGTCGGCTCCTTTCTCTTTGGGCCACAGGTGAAAGACACGTTGACTAGGTGTGAGCAAGAAGGCAAGACTCTCTCTGCCGTGGGAGTCCGATTTTCCACTCTCTCTAGACCGTACCCCAAGGGTCAGAAGAGTGGGAAGATGTGGTTCCGTAAATCTCAGGGAGCCTTACCTGACACACACAGTGATTTTTTTCCTCCAGAGGCAGAGGGGGAAACAATAATAAGACGCCGCCCTCGTGGCAGAGGGGGTCCGCAGAACCAGGGCAATAGAGAATCTTTTTCTGATAAGCCCTTCCAGCATCCCTGAAGGGTTGCCCGGCTGCTCACCTCTGGAGGCAGTCGGGGGGGAAGACTTTCACTGTACCCAAAAGCCTGGCAAAATTTAACAAGAGACAGATGGGGTACGGTCCATTATATTCGGAGGTTACAAAATTTCCTTCCATCAATCCCCCTTACAGTCAAAGAAGACCCTTCCAGATGTTCCACCCAATCTGAAGGAGCAAGCTGTAATAGAAGTTTCAAAACTGCTAGAAAAAAAGAGCCATTCAGGAAGTCTCTGCAGACCAGCATGGATCCGGAACTTACTCAAGGTCCTTTTTGGTACCAAAAAATACAGGGGACTGGAGACCGATTCTGGATCTCGGCAGACTAAACAAATCTGTACAAAGAACAGAGTTTCGGATGGTCACGCTACAGTCCATTCTACCCTTCCTGGGTCAGGACAGTTGGATATGCTTGATAGATCTTCAGGACGTGTACTACCATATCAAGATGGACAGATGCTCCAGGAGATTTCTTCGCTTTCGTGTGGGGGCCAGTCATTACCAGTTAAGAGCTCTGCCCTTTGGTCTCACCACAGCCCGCAGGGTGTTCACCAAATGTATGGCAGTGGTCATGGCTCACCTGAGACGTCAAGGATTCCAGGTGTTTCCATATCTAGACTACTGGCTCCTCACTGCTACCACCAGGCATCAGCTCCTACAAGCGTGGGATTATACAATCACATCCTGCACCCAGCTAGGTATTAAAATAAATTTCGAAAAATCTGCCTTGTTACCCTGTCAATCTATCACTTACATAGGAGCAGACTTAAACACAAGGGATCTGTTCGCAAGGTTGCCACTAGAAAGAGTGTCCACAATTCGTCAACAAGTGCAAATCCTAATGCAGAGCAAAAGGATCTAAGTCAGGTATGTCCTTCAAACTCTGGGCTCCATGGCAGCTGCCATTCTTCTACTCCCACTAGCACGCTTCCACATGAGAATTCTTCAGTGGCTCCTTTTAATGCAGTGGTCTTTCCAAGAGCTAGAACTGCGGTGGTGTTGCGGTAGCATTGTTGTCTCACAGTAAGACATTGTCCTGTTCGATTCTCAGCTAGAGCGTCTTCTGTGTGGAGACATGCGTGAATGGGCGTACCTTTATTGAAGGTTGTGCGTCAGGGCCGGCAGCTCAGCATGTAAAAATCTACTGCCAATCATTAGCGGACCGGAGTTGCGCTGTGACGACCCCTAACCGGGAAAAAACGGTCTTTCCAAGGGCTACCCATGTCTCACATGATCCTGATCACGGAGGCATGCAAAAGACACCTTTCTTGGTGGATGGTCTCCCCACTAGTTACTCAGGGCAGACCTTTCATACAACCCCCTCCGGTAGCCACAGTGATGACAAGACGCCTCCCTGATAGGGTGGGGGGGGGCATAATCTGGGCAGGACAGTCCAAGGCACTTGGCAACCTCATGAGTACCATCTGCACTTAAATGTCCTAGAAATGAGAGCCGTGCTCCTAGCGTTGCAGGCTCTTCAAGACTCTCTTCCTTCCAGGACCATTGCAATTCAAACAGACATGTCAGTGGTGTGGTACATCCACAAGCAGGGCGGAACCAGATCCTAACCCCTGTGTTGAGAAGCACTCTGACTTTGGCAGTGGGTGATTTCCTCCCAACGTTTTCTGATTGCGATGCACATCCCAGAGAGATCAACGTCATAGCGGACAGGCTTAGCAGAGCTATCCTCATGCATCACAAGTGGTCTCTGAATCAGGAAGTTGCGGATCTTATTTTCCGCTAATGGGGGACAGCCTTGCTGCGATCTTTTTGCCACACCCTTCAACAGCAAATGCAGCAACTTACTTCTCCCTTCTTCCGCTTCCAGGTCACATACCCAGAGACGCTCTAGTCCACGATTGGCCTCGGGGATTTTATGCTTTTCCTCCGTTTCCCCTGATACCGAAACTCATACAGAAAGCAAAATCGTTGGGTTGCAAAATGATCTTCATTGCCCCCTACTGGCCTCGACAGATATGGTTCCCATTCCTGCACCATTACCTTCTCGATCAGCCCTGGACTCTGGACCCAGTTCCAGATCTCCTGATTCATCAGTCAGGCGGGTTGCATCAATCCCTCCAAACTCTCCAGCTCACAGCTTGTTTGCTCCACTTCCAACCTTAGCCAGGCTTCCCAGCATTTCCCCAGCAGTCCGTGAGATTATCGTCTCCTCTCATAAGTCTACAACGAGAAAAACTTATGCTAGCAAATGGAAACGTTTTTCTTGTTGGGCAGAGTCTAGGAATGTGAATCCCTTCTCAGCCCCAGTCCACGAAATTCTGGAATTCCTAGCACAACTGTTTCACTCCGGGGCCGCTTCCGCTACGATTAGGGTACAATTAGCGGCCATTTCTAATTTTCATATTGGTTTGTCAAATTCTAACATTATGTCTCATAAGCTCTGTAAAGCTTTTTTGAGAGGAACCTCTCTTAGACCTCCAGTGAGAGATCCCCTCCTCCTTGAGACCTTAATTTAGTCCTAACTTCCTTAATTCTGCCTCCTTTTGAACCAGCAGCATCCTGCTCCATCAAGTTTCTATCTTGGAAGACACTCTTTCTGGTAGCTATCACTTCAGCTAGGTGTGTCTCAGAACTTCAAGCACTGTGTTCGTCCTTCCCTACATGGTGTTTCACAAGGACAGAGTTGCTCTGAGGGCTAATCCTTCGTTTCTTCCTAAAGTCAGCTCAGAAAATAATTTAAACCAATCTATAGATCTCCCTGTGTTCCCAAATCATAGCAACAAGGCAGAGTACAAACTTCACCAATTAGACATTCATAGACAATTGCGTTTTTACCTACACAGAACTAAAGAAAGTCAGACCAATTATTCCTTTCTTATGCCTTAAACAAACAAGGTCTCCCAGTTTCCAAGGTGACCTTATCCAGATGGTTGTCCCACACTATTACTTTTATTTACCAGTAAAGGAACAAAGAGAGTAGATAGTTGCTAACTATCCTTTTATGGCTGGGCAGATAATTAGGGAAAACCTTTTACTATTTATTTTTCTGAAGAAAGGTTTTTTTTTTTGTGAATAAATTTTTATGAATGCTTTTTGTTGGCTGTCATTTTGGCTGAAGGAGGTTTTACTTGTGTTGTACTTCTGTGGAAAAAATGTAAAAATGTTATTTTTATTCACCTTTTCATGTTTTTTGTAGTTTAAGTGTGGGATTGGGCAAGATTTTATGCTTTTACAGTCTTGTCACAAAAAAATTTTCTTCAAAACCTTTTTTCTGTCGGAAAGTTTACCGACTCACGTGGCTCCAGTGCCTGCTTTTGAGGCTTTCTTCCCAGTTTGAACATGGAGCAATTGCTTGTTTCCATGTTCTTGCTTACTCCATCCACAAGAAGAAGAAAGTTGTTAGTCTGTAGGTGTCTGAGTAGATGATGTTCATCGTGCATACAGCTGCAGTCATAACAGATGGGTTTTCCTGCCGTCAGGCGGGTCCTCGGTCGGCCAAATTCCAAAGTCTAGGTCCGGCGTCGGTTGTCGTCGCTTCTTCCCTGACGTCAGTGCGACAGGGGTATAAAAGAACCAGCCAACGCCATTTTCTCCAGTCTTTCTTGCCGCGCGGTGCCCGAAGCAGAAGCAGTTCGCAAGTGCCGGTCGGCCAGCTCCTGAGATTACGAATATCTGCAACCGAAGTCTTCTTGAAAGCCAAGTACCCCGTTGGGGAAACTTTTCTTGCCTCAGACCGATGTCAGACAAAGTTAATAATTGTATTTCATGTGGGAAGCAAATACCGCATAAGGATTTTCATTCCCTCTGCATTCCTTGCTTAGGCCCAGACCACGACGTCTCGGCCTGTCGTTTTTGTGCTACATTCAACAAACGTACCATTAAGCGTCGGGCGGAGTTCGCTCAGCACTTTTTTGGCAAAAAATTTAAGTACATAATGTCGTCAGATACTCTGACTCCAGTTTTGACTAAAAGACGCAAAGATATGGACCGACACACGAGGTCCACGGCCTCTACCGACACCACGCCAAAGCCGACTACAGGTGGTCCGGTTCTCAGCGAGGCGCCTACGCAGCCCCTGACTACTGACTACTCTTCATTGGCGGTGTCTTCTGTACCCGAGGTCGCAGGCTCTTCGGCCCACACCCCGACTACAGATACCGAAGCCAATCTTGGCGGTGAAACTCAGAGTTTTAGACAGGTCTGCCTCCTCTCAAGGTGTCTTCAGGCCTTCCTCTTCTTTTTCCATCAAGGCTTTCACTAAGTCTAAAACAGCCATGCATTCTAAAAAACAAACCCCACAGGGCCCTTCTCAAGGCCCCAGGCCTAAAAAGCAGATGCTCAAAATGGCTGAGGACTTAATTACTCTTATCAGGGGTTCTCAACCCCCCCCGGAAAAAAGGCCCTGAGTGGAGGAAGAATCCCCCTCCTCGGACCAGGCCTCCATTATTTCAGAACATTCTGATGACCAGGAACATTCATACTCCCCTTTTGAAGATTCTGATGCAGAGGAGTCCATTCCTTCTGTCTCCCCCCCTGAGGATTACTCTTTTGGGGAAAACTTGCATACCTTGAGGGAACACTTCCATTGGGAAGGCCAGGAGTACTCAGACTCCAAGAAAAGGCTTAGGGATTTTCTCTTGCTCCCTCAGCACAGGCCTCTGGCTATACCTCCTGTCTTAGATATCCTTGATGATGTATATTCGGAGTCCTGCCTCAACCCTGACTCTTTGCCTCCAGCTCCAGTCAAGCCTGACGGGTATAACCGGGTTCCTGACTCACACCAATTCCTATACAAAAGCCATGCGGCTGACCCAGAAACTATCTCACAGGGCCAAAAGGGAATTAAGGCCTCCACTGCTAAAAATCCATTACCTTCAGAGAGGGATTCCAGAGCTTTAGAAAGGTGGGGGGAAAAAGGTATACACCTCAGCCACCTTATCCATGAGGGCATTAAACTGCCAGTTCCATATGTTAAAGTACCAACAGTTTCTGTTATCACAGTTGAGAAGCAAAATGTCACAACCTGAACAACCAGATTTGAAGGAGTTGCAGGATTTGATACATAGTGCAGAGCAAGTAGGTAAACATACCTTGCAGTGTGGTTTTGATGCTTTAGAAGACTCATGTAGAGCTGCTGTTACAGGATCAGTCATACGTAGACATGCTTGGCAAACCTTAGCAGATCATGTCAAAGCTAAATTACTGGATGCACCTCTGCAAAAAGATGTATTGTTTGGTGTTAAAGCTGAGGAGATATTAAAGAAAATGGAGGAAAAGGCAAAATCAATGCAAACAGTGACAGATTTCCTACAGGTACAACCTCCACGTTTCAGTAGAAATTGGCCTTAAAAAAATTGGTCCTTTCCAGCCATGGACAGACTCCAAAGAGGTAGATACAGGCGCCCGAGGGGTAGAGGGCAATCTCAAGGATCGTTTAGAGGCAGACAATGGCAAGCACCTACCCAAAGAGGTAGTGAGGATAGTTCACAGCCATTCAGAAAGCAGAACCAATGACTTTCCCCTTTGCATGCCAAGCAAGGCTCAAATGGCAGCACCTTTAGGCGGGAAACTGGCACTATTTTCAAAAAATTGGCATATTGTCAAAAAAGACAAATGGATCCTGGACATTATAGACAGAGGCTACAGATTCCACTTTCACACCCTTCCAAAAATGAGAGGCATGCCAAACCTGCCCCACAATCAAAGGGCAGAGTCACAAAAACAAATTTCAGATCTCATGGACATGAAAGCTATTCAAGAGGCACCTGCACAAGAACAGGGTCAAGGTTTTTATTCCAGACTATTCCTGGTACCAAGGAAGGGCAAAGATTGGAGACCTATTTTGGACCTATCCATCCTAAACACTTTTTTACTCATGCCAAAATTCAAGATGCTCACATTACAGCAGCTTCTTCCCATGCTGGGCAAGGAGTCTTGGCTGGTAACATTGGACCTCAAGGAGGCATACCTGCATGCCCCAATCAGACACGATTGCAGAAGATACCTCAGATTTCTTGCAGGTTCAACACATTATCAATTCTCTGCATTGCCCTTTGGCTTATCTACTGCGCCCAGAGTGTTCACAAAATGCCTGGCATCAGTAATTGCCTACTACAGACTGCAAGGGATACAAATATACCCATATCTGGGCGACTGCCTGATGCAAGCGGACAGCAAGCACATACTTCTGAAACATCTGGCTTTTGTAATAAGGTTGTTGAATTCCCTGGGATACACAGTCAACAAAAATAAATCAAGGCTACTACCTTCTCAAACAATGAATGTTATGTGATCCTATCTCGCCTACATTCTGACTGATGGGTTCGGAGCCGATCCTAAACTCCGACTCGGCACGCTTATGCCAAAGAGCGAAGTCTCTTATTGGCTGAGCTTACTATATCCCAGGATGCACCTCTACCAGTCCCCCAGATCTCGTTTGCCGCTAACCTGCGAAGACGTGGTCTCGAGCTGGCTGAGCTGAGTAGTTATTTTAACTAACTTTTTCTGTCAGTTTTTGCTGTTTTTCTCTCAAAAAAGCTGTTTTAACAGCTATTCTTCTCATTGTTGTTGTTGATTGGTGGATTTGGTGAAGATTTTTGTTGTGTGATTGGGTTGAGTTTGGCAGGCCCCCTTCATCTAAAGGCCTTCCCGGTCAATCAACCCTACTATACATATAGTGAAAAGGCTTTAAATTTTTTGTAGCTGTTTGTTCTTACAGGGTTTTCAAAGTCCCCTGTCATTTTGCGATAACTGTAAGCCTATACTTAGGGGTGTCACCAGTAATTGTATTTTTTCAGTCAGATTACTGAAATTCTCCCCATAATGTCTCAGAACCCTAGGCCTTGGGCTTAAAAAAATGTATAAAATGTAGTTTTAAAATGTCCATCACGGACGATCACTCGCTCTGTGTGTATTGCTTAGGTGCAAAACATTTACAGGAATCATGTAGCGTATGTCACGCTTTTTCCTCAAGGGTCCTCCAGGAGAGGAAAAATAAATTAATTCTTAAGGGGTTAATTAAACCTTCTTTTGAAGAAGCCTTGGCATCCTCTCCTTCTCCGCCAAAGAAAGGGCATCGGTTCCGACCAGTCCGTCGGATCCGACCGCTAAGAGACATAGGCAGGCCTCTCCTTGGCTCCAAGGACTTGAGCCGAGGTCGAACAGTCTGCCTCGATGCCACCAGTATCGACTCCTCTGGCTTGGAGCCGATGGCTGGGGCATCGAGGCGGGTCACCTTCGGCTCCACTGGTCTCGGAGCCGACAAGGGTCGCCGCTCAGACACTTCCTCCTCGGCGAAGCCCACCTCGGCACCGATGGAATCTGGTGTGTGTATTCCTCGGCCGATACTCATCGAGTCACCTCGAGCCGGTCCCCTAGCCCTTTGGGGCCGTTGGAGAGGCCGTCTCGAACCCGTTCTGTTTCCTCTCGGTCTTGAGGATGTCAGATTCTGATATAGACAGGGTGCTCCAAAGACTGTTCCAGTCCCCAGTCTTCCAAAATTTGTTTCGTTCCGACCCAGTTGGCTTCGGAGCCGATGACCTTGGCCCACCCCATTGCCATTCCTCCTCCGACTGCTTGGCTCCGTCGGAGCAGGTGCTGTTGGAGCCGGTGGAGATCTCAGGGTCGGCTCCGACCCTTACTCCAACCAGGCCTCGGGTCCGAGTTTGTGCTGGACTTCTTCAGCTGGACCCGGGGTGATGTTTGGGACCTATGCTTTCGGTTCCGAGCCTCCCCTCGGTGCTTCAGCTGCGGGACTTCCGTCGGCTATCACGGCTCGGGGACCGGACACTCCCAGGATTCTGGGGTCCGGCTTTCAGAGCCATGAGGAGTGCCTTGGCCAAGTCCTCTTGCCATCTCTCCGGCTTTACCGGCACCTTCCTGGGCGTGGAGACTGGGTCTTTGGCAGTTCCCCTGTCCGTAGTCAGCGGAGCCCGGGCCTGAGGTTACCCCAGTGGGGTTCCCTCCTCCTGAGGGTTCTTCGAGGAGGAACCCCAAGGAAGAGATCGTGCAAGAGGAAGCATGTGGACTCCCCAGTCTATTACATCAGACACTGATCTTGATGATGCAGAGGGGTCCCAGTCGTCCTCGGATGATGTCTCATTTGCAGACATCTTAGAGATCCTTAAACAACGAGGTGGCTGGATATCCAAACCCCCTCTGCTGATGAGTCAGTGCTCCTCAAGGCCTTTGGGGCTCAGCCCTCCGCCTCCTGGGTGTCTCCGCCTTCGACGAGCTTCTGGATTTAGTTTGTCAAGGCGTGGGAACATCCAGATACCGTGGAACCAGTCCCTTCTCGTCCAAATAAATTTTTGTCTGCTCCCCAGAAGGAGTTCCTCACTAAAGGCGTGGCTGTAGATGCCATGGTGGTGGCATCTGCTACACAACAGGACGTGGCAGAGGCTTCAGCGTCCATCCATCCTCCTAATAAGGAGTCTAGGAGTATGGACAGGTGCAAGCACCCTGACTTCAGCGGCCTTTACTTTAAGGTCTCTGAATTATTTGGCACATTTTACCAGGCTTCAGAGGGATCTGGTCAAGGAGTTGTCAGATTCCCTGTCGGTAACCTACCTGAGCAGCTAGCCCAGTCGGTTAGCTCTCAGTTGGCTATCCTTATGTCAATTTCTAACTCGTCCATGAGGCTCATTTCCTATGCGGCCGAAGGGGCGGTAGAGCGCAGGCACAGGCGTGGCTCACGGAGACAAGCCTGGCTCCGCTTGTGTCAGTTCGGAGGCCTTCAAGTCTTCCTTCGCCGACGCTCCCTTTGATGGGTCCTCCTTGTTTGGACCCAAGGTTAAAGACACCCTTACCCGCTGTGAGCAAGAGGGAAAAACTTTATCTGCCGTAGGAGCCGTTATTCCACCCCTTCGGCCTTACCCCAAGGCTAAAGGAGGGAAATGTGGTTCCATAAATCTCGTAAGTTTTTCTCCCAACAGCAGGAAGATTCCCTTCCAGAGGCAGAGGACGGGAAATTTTTCAGGGACGCCGTCCCAGAGGCGGCAGAGGGCCCCGCAATTCTGGAGACCATGAGTCCTTTCGTGGCTCTTCAGCCTCCCACACGCCATGAGGGATTGCCCGGCTGTGCTGCTCCGGCGCCACTCGGGTGTCGCTTTGCCAAGCACCTAAAAGCCTGAGACTCAATCACTCTGGACAGATGGGTGCTTAGTGTCATTGCCGGAGGTTACACCATCCCATTCACATACTCGCCCCACCGTCCAAAAGAATCCCGGACCCTCCACCCAGTCAAAGGGAAATGGCAGCCGCAGAAGCTTTAAAGCTGCTAGAAAAAGGAGTCATCCAACCGGTCCCCACAGACCAGATCGGATCAGGAAATTACTCCAGGTTCTTTTAGTGCCAAAAGACAGGGGACCTGAGACCAATATTGATCTCAGCAGACTGAACCAATCCGTCCACGAAATCCAAGTTCAATGGTCACGTTACAATCCATTCTCCCATTGTTGGAGAAGGATGTTTGGATGTGCTCCATAGACCTCAAGGACGCCTATTATCACATACCGATACATCAGGCGTCCAGGAGGTATCTGCGCTTCAGCCTGGGAGTCAGTCATTACCAATTTTGCGCTCTGCCCTTTGGTCTCACCACAGCCCCAGGGTGTTCACCAAGTGTTTGGCAGTAGTGACGGCTCACCTGAGAAGTCTTGGATTCCAAGTGTTTCCCTATCTGGACGACTGGCTCCTGACTGCCACCACCAGGCATCTACTAATGGACAACCTCAAAGCCACCATCTCCTGGGTATTACCCCGGGGATCACATTCAATTGGTCAAAGTCTGTCTTGCTGCGCTCTCAACGCATAAAGTTCATAGGAGCAGAGATAGACTCAAGATTGTTGCATCTTTCTTCCTGCGAAAGGATCCAAACTTTACAGGGCCAAGTTCAAGCTCTGATCTCGAGATCCAAAGCCCCAGCCAGGATGGTTCTACAAGTTTTAGGCTCAATGTCTGCCACGGTTCTTCTAGTTCCTCTGGCGAGATTGCACATGAGAATTCTTCAGTGGCTATTGTCAACTCAATGGTCCTTTCAGGATCTTCCTCTCAATCATCACATCATGATCACGGAAATATGCAAAGGGATCTTCGCTGGTGGCTTCAGACATCCAATTTGGATCAAGGAAAACCCTTTGTTCTTCCCTCTCCAGTGGTTACCCTGACGACCGATGCCTCCCAGATAGGGTGGGGGGGGCATTGTCTGGGCAGGCTAGTTCAGGGCTCCTGGCTTCCAGGCAGCTCTCCTCCACATCAACGTGTTGGAGATGAGGGCTGTACTTCTATCCCTACAGGCCTTACACAAGTTTCTTCCTCAGGGCATCATTGCCATCCACACAGACAACATGTCGGTGGTCTGGTATCTGAACAAACAAGGAGGGACCAGATCGTACCCCCTTTGCAGAGAGGCCATGAGAGTGTGGGAATGGGCTGTAGCTACCAACCGCTTCTTGGTAGCGACCCACATCCCGGGAAAGTCAAACATATTGGCAGACAAATTGAGCAGGACAATTCTCTCTCCTCACGAATGGTCTCTAAACCACACAGTAGCAGCTCAGGTTTTCAGGAGATGGGGGTCGCCGTGCTGCGACCTATTTGCAACTCCACTAAACACCAAGTGCCAAAGGTTCTTCTCCTTGATCCCACATCAGGGAGTACCAGCTATGGATGCTCTAGCACAACCTTGGCCAACAGGGCTACTTTATGCCTTTCCTCCAATCCCACTTCTCCCCAAAGTTATTCAAAAAGCTTCTCAATTGGGGTCCTCAATGATACTGATTGCCCCATTCTGGCCTCGTCAGGTATGGTTTCCTTACCTGAAGAAGCATGCGGTGGACGATCCGTGGACTTTAGACCTAATTCCGGACTTGCTAATCCATCAGTCGGGACATCGGCATCAGTCCCTTCAATCTTTGAAATTGACAGCTTGGCTCCTCCACTTCCGACTTTAGTTAGAAGGCACACACTAGACCCGGAAGTTGTTCACATTTTATCTTGACCCACAAACCCACCACTAACAAATTGTACCTCAGTAAGTGGAAGAGGTTTGCTATCTGGGCTCAACTCAAGGGCTTAGACCCTATTTCTGCTCCTGTCCCAGAGGTTTTGAAATTCTTAACATCCCTGTTTAATCAAGGATCTTCTGTCTCAACTATTAAAGTCCAACTAGCGGCTATCTCTAAATTCCACGAATCCATGGATCCTCCTTTGATGAGCAACAGACTATGCAAAACTTTCATTAAAGGTGCGAGTCTATTAAGACCCCCAATTTTTCATCCTGCACCTCCGTGGGATCTTGATTTGGTGCTTCGCGCATTAACATCTTCCCCTTTCGAACCGGCTGCTACATGTGAGTTAAAATATCTGTCTTGGAAAACTGCCTTCTTAGTGGCAATTACTTCTGCAAGAAGAGTTTCAGAGCTTCAAGCCCTGTCTATTAAGCCACCGTACTTGATTTTCCACAAGGATAGAGTATCACTTAGGCCTAATCCATCCTTTGTCCCAAAGGTCTGTTCTAGTTTCTGTCTCCAACAATCTCTAGAGCTACCAGTTTTCTTCCCAAAATTCTCCAATGAAGCAGAATACACTCTCCATAAATTGGATGTTCACAGGCAATTCGCTTCTATTTAGACAGGACTCAGCAACCGTAAGTCAGACCAGTTGTTTGTGTCCTTCTCAGATAATAAATTGGGCCAAACCATCACAAAAGCTACCATCTCCAAATGGATCAGAGATTGCATAACTCAGGCTTATTCTTCTTGAATAAGCAACTTACAACATCCATCAAAGCTCATTCTACCAGGGCTATGGCTACTTCTATAGCTTTTCATTCCAAGCTCGCTATATCGGAAATTTGTGCTGCGGCTACTTGGTCCAATCCGCACACTTTCATTTCCCACTACAAATTGGATGTGGCATCTAGAGGACGAGCTTCATTTGGTTCCACGGTACTCAGGAGTGTTTTCCAGTGAGCCACCCAGGATTCAGGTGCTAGGGCGCTGTCCCATCAGTCAGAATGTAGGCGAGATAGGATCACATAACATCTTTTAGTTATGTACTCACCATAACTTCAGATGTTTGGGATCCATCTGCACATTCTATCACCCTCCTTCCCCTGCCTTGGAGATCAGAAGAGATTGAACGGTTTTGAGTTCTACTGTTTTATCTTGTTTCATCTTACGATGTTATATAAGCAGGGCGTGCATGTGTGCATGTATGCGGACAAACTAGATCTGGGGGACTGGTAGTGGTGCATCCTGGGATATAGTAAGCTCAGCCAATAAGAGACTTCGCTCTTTGGCATAAGCGTGCCGAGTCGGAGCCGAGGGATCGGCTCCGAACCCATCAGTCAGAATGTAGGCGAGATGGATCCCAAACATCTGAAGTTATGGTGAGTACATAACTAAAAGTTTTCCTGGGTGCCAACTTGGATACAAACGCCCAGATGGCCTACCTCACGCCAGAGAAACAAGGGCAACTAACTCAATACTTCAGAAAAATGGCAACTTTCACCAGGCTGACTGCAAGGAAAATCCTGCAGGCTCTGGGATTCATGGCATCTTGCATCCTACTAATCCCATGTGCAAAGCTGCATATGAGGAAACTTCAATGGTACCTGAAAAACCTATGGTCTCAGCACAGCCACAGCTTGGAAACAATAATACCACTAATTCCATGTCTTCAAAAGGAATTTCTGTGGTGGGCTCAAGCATGCCAAAGAAACACAGGTCTCCCATTCTGCAAGCCTCAAGCAAGTCAAATCATCACAACAGACGCCTCGGATTACGCCTGGGGGGCGCACATGACAAATCGGTGCATTCAGGGCAGATGGTCCCAAAAGGAAAAGCTCCTACACATCAATCAAAAGGAAATGCTAGCAGTAATAAATGCTATTATAGCTTTCAAAGACCTGCTGCATCCAGGCCAGCTATTAATAAGGACAGGCAACACCACAATAATGTGGTACATAAACAGGGAGGAACCCATTCATACCCCCTATGCAGGCTAGCCATGTCTCTTTGAAACATGGCTCTAGAATTGCAAATTGAGCTTCAAGCACAGTTCCTGCCAGGCAAGGAAAACACGCTGGCAGACAACCTAAGCAGAAATATGACAGATCCACACGAATGGAAGTTGCATCCTCAAGTTTTTTCAAAGATAATTCAAGCATGGGGAAGGCCAGACATAGATCTCTTTGCCACCCACAGAAATCACCAATTGGCAAAATTCTGCTCAAGGACCTTTCATCCACAGGCCTGGAAAGTGGACGCACTCTCTTTCAGTTGGACAACAATGGCAGTTTATGCCTTTCCACCTCTTCCTCTGCTGCCCAAAGTTCTATTAAAAACCAGAGCAGACAGACCACAGATGATTCTCATCACTCCAGACTGGCCAAGGCAACACTGGTACCCACTCCTGAGGTGCCTGATGCATTCCTCACCATGGATCCTGCCTCTAATGCCTCTTCTACTGACTCAGCACAACTTCAAAACTCTTCAGTCAGCTGAAAACACTCAATCTAGCCGCATGGAAGATTCCTTAAAATCACAACAGACCCTACTCTCCAAGGCGGTACAGGATGTTATTTTGGAGGCCAGAAGACCTTCTACTAGAAAAGCCTACTCCGCCAAATGGAAACGGTTTTGTGCTTGGAATGAGAAAAAGGGCCAGAACCCTGGAATACTGAATTTACCTCAAATATTACTGTACCTAGCTGAGATGCTAAGCAGTGGACTTTCATTCTCTTCCATCAAAATCCATGCCTCAGCCATTTCTGCAGAATACAACACTGATCCTCCTTTATTCTCTCACCCCCTCTTAAGACAGTTCCTCAGAGGGGCTAAGAATATTAAACCCCCAAGGAAACAACCAGTGCCTGCTTGGGATCTCAATTTCATTCTAGAGAAACTGACTTTGCCTCCTTTTGAGCCAGCTGCCTCAACAGAACTACAATATTTGTCCTGGAAAACAGCCTTCCTGCTGGCTATCACCTCAGCTCGCAGGGTTTCTGAACTACAAGCCCTCATGGCTGTGCAACCTTTCATCATTTTCCATCACGACAGAGTTTCCTTACGAACCAACCCTTCCTTTATGCCAAAGGTAGTATCCAGGGTAGCCTTGAATCAGGCTATCCACTTACCTACCTTTTACCCCAATCCTCAAAACAAAGGGGAGAGGCTACTACATTCTTTGGACTTTCACAGGCAACTACGTTATTATTTGGACAGAACAAAGCCTCTCAGAAAATCAGAGCAACTCTTTATGTCCTATGCTACAGGGGCTCAAGGGAAGCCTATTTCCAAACAGACAGTCTCAAAATGGATAGCCCACTGCATACGCTTTTGTTACTCTCTCCATGGTAAAACTGTACCTGCAGGCATAAGGTCTCACTCCACTAGGGCCACAGCTACCTCTGCAGCTTTCCTCAGGGGGGTTCCTACCAAAGATATTTTGGAAGCTGCCACTTGGAGTTCTGTGCATACTTTCTCCAAGCACTATCACCTGCCTTTATACTCCAAATCTAGAGCAGGTTTTGCCACTGCAGTTTTGCAGGGCATCCTGGCTCCTCCTAGTTTTACCTAGTGCCTACCACCCTTATTTTAGCTTTGGGATTCTACCCATCTGTTATGACTGCAGCTGTATGCACGATGAACATAGTACAGTTTTGTACCTACCATAAATGTAGATGTTCGAGTGCTAATACAGCTGCAGTTCAAGTTTCCCTCCCTCCTTCCCCTCTGGGACAGGCCTAATGGCTAACACCTCCTCATATAACCTGATTGGGGTATTCTTTTATGGTGTATTTGCTTGCAACTACTGTTTTTTGATTATACTGCATTGCATTATTGCATAAATTTATGTATTGCCTTCCTTCTGGGGGCACCTGACATCTGGGGCAAGAAAAACTGAAGAAAATGGCGTTGGCTGGTTCTTTTATACCCCTGTCGCACTGACGTCAGGGAAGAAGCGACGACAACCGGCGCCGGACCTAGACTTTGGAATTCGGCCGACCGAGGACCCGCCTGACGGCAGGAAAACCCATCTGTTATGACTGCAGCTGTATTAGCACTCGAACATCTACATTTATGGTAGGTACAAAACTGTACTTTCTTCGTGTTTCACTGTTGCAGACATCACATTTGGGTTATCTGCTTTCAATAGCCCTCAGTCGGCCTGATTAACAAAGTCTTGGGTCCTGCATCGGTTGCTGTCTCCACTTCCATGACGTCAGGTAGTCAGGGGTATAAAGCATGCAGCCAATGCCATTACATCAGTCTTTCTTGCCGTGCGGTGCTCAAAGCAGAAGCAGTTCGCAAGTGCCAGTCGTCAGACTCCTGAAATTTTCATTTTCGAGTTTCAAAACCGAAGTCTTCAACTAAAAAAAGTACCCTGTTGGGGAAACTTTTTCTTGCTCTAAACCGATGTCAGTAAAAGTCAGTAATTGTATTTCTTGTGGAAAGCAAATACCTCAAAAGATTTTCATTCATACTGTATTCCTTGCCTAGGCCCTGACCACGACGTACCTCACTGTTAGTTCGTTGTTTAAATAAGGCATAAAACTATTTGCCATCGGTTTATTTGCACTTCTAAATATTTCGGTACTTGGTTCAATTATCCAGATATGGCTTCGGTAAGCCACCCAACTACTGACATTCTGAAAAAAACGCAAAGATAAAGACAGAGACAGGCCGCATAGGTCCAAAGCTGCCGATGATGCTTCTCCTAAGCTAGTCACCATTTTGCCGGTACTCAGTGAGGCGCTTTCGCAGCCCCTGAAACCCGCTACTTCAGATTTGCAGGCCTCTACTGAGACCCATTCGGAGTCCGGTATGCCGTGAGATGCTTCAGCTGTGGAGCCTGCAGATGTCTCTACCTTGGATGGGTCTGGAGCTGCTGTGTAGACACCGGCTTCTGAGGGTGTATTCAGGCCTACTGACTTGCATATTAAACCGACGCCATCTTCTTCAAGGCCTAAAACTCTGCCCAAAAAAAACAAATAAGAATGGCTGAAAACCTTATTACTTTAATCAGGGGAAGCCAACCTTCCCCCTCTAAGAGACCTAGGACTGAGTTTGCTTATGAGTCTTCTGATCAGGATTCCGAAATTTCTGTTTCCTCTGATGACCAGGATTTACCCTTATCTGCCTATAAGGATTCTAATGCAGAGGACTCCATACCCTGCGCCCCCCCCCCCCGAGGATTTCTCTTTTGATAAAACCTTACATACTCTTAGGGAGCATTTTCGCTGGGAAAGCCAGGATTACTCTGATTCTAAAAAGAGGCTGAGGGATTTCATACTCCTGCGCCAACACAGGCCTTTAGCTATTCCCCCTGTACTGGACATTGTTGATGATGCCTTTTCACAGTCTAGCTTGGCCCCTGATTCTCTACATCCTGATCCCAGAAAACCTGATAAATATTACAGGGTTCCTGACTCTCACAAGTTGCTTTTTAAACATCCTACTGTGGATCCTGAGACCATTTCACAGGGACCCAAGGACATTAAGGCTACTACTGCGATAGAGATTCCAGGGCGCTGGACAGATTGGGTAAGAAGGTATACACTTCCGCAACCTTGGCCATTAGGGCCTTAAACTGCCAGTTTCATATGTTAAAGTATCAGCAGCATATTACTGGATTGCTTAAACAGAAAATTATGTTGATTCCTGACTGTGCTGAAAATAGATTTACAGGATGTAATGCATTCTGCTGAACAAGTTGGAAAACATACTTTGCAATGTGGTTTTGATTCACTAGAGGCATCTTGCAGGGCTGCTGTCACCAGGTCTGTACTTAGAAGGCATGCTTGGCTTAAGGAGCAATCTTTGCCAGATCATGTTAAAGCTAAATTGCTGGATGCTCCCTTAAACCAAGACCGCCTGTTTGGCAGCAAAGCAGAAGTAGTACTTAAAAAGATGGTGGAAAAAGCTAAATCTATGCAAACTGTTAAATATTTCCTACAAGTACAGCCTCCCAGATTTAGTAGGCATTGGCCCTCTAAAAATTGGTCCTTTCTTGCCTCTTCCAGGCCTTCTCAGTCCAAGCCCAGAACCAGCAGAACATCCAGGCTTCAGTCCCAAGGTACTCACAGGGCTAAGCAGTGGGGGGCTCCCACTTCCAAAGCAGGGAGTGGTAAGACTCCCAACAGCAAAAACATACAAAACCCAGTAATGCTATACAGCAACACACCAACAGTCAATATCCACCAACGTTCTTTATTTAACGATCTGGTACCTCGGCCATTCGCCTTCAAAGACTCCCCCCTATGGTAAACTGTCTCAATGACGTAACTTTAAATCTTTCAAGCCCTGCACAACTGACTGTTCCCATAGGGGGAAAGATTGTCCGGCAGGCAAAAAATTGGTAACTCATTACCCAGGACCAAATGGGTTTTAAATATAGTGTCCAAAGGATACAGATTCCATTTTCACTCCTTACCAACCCCAAACGGTTGGCCAGACCTACCCCTAGGTCAATGGGCAGAGGCTCAAAAGCAAATTCTCGTGCTCTTAAGCATCAGGGCTATTCAACCTGTTCCAGAAGAGGAACGGGATCAAAGTTTCTACTCAAGATTTTTCCTGGTGTCCAGAAAAGAAAACTGCTGGACCTGTCTATCCTAAAAACATTTTTGGTGATTCCAAAATTCAAGATGCTAACTCTTCACCAGCTGCTTCCTATGCTAGGCAAAGATGCCTGGTTGGCAACACTGGATTTAAAGGAAGCTTACCTGCACATCCCAATAAGGGAATCCTGCAGAAGATACCTATGCTTCAAAGCAGGCTACATGCAGTATCAGATGTTCATGTTTCCCTGTTGCAATCATTAATTTGGGTAATCTGCTGGCAGGTTGCCCTCAGTCGGCCTGATTAACAAAGTCTTGGGTCCTGCGTCGGTTGTCCCTTCTTCCATGACGTCAGGTCATCAGGGGTATAAAACATGCATCAGACGCCATTACACCAGTCTTTCTTGCCGTGCGGTGCCTGAAGCAGAAGCAGTTTGCAAGTGCCAGACGGCCGACTCCTGAAATTTTAGTTTTCGAGTTTCAGAACCAAAGTCTTCAACTTAAAGCTAAGTACCCCGTTGGGGAAAATTTTTCTTGCTCCTTTCCGATGTCGGTAAAAGTTAATAATTGCATTACTTGTGGAAAGCAAATACCTCACAAAGATTTTCATTCGTACTGTATTCCTTGCCTAGGCCCTGACCACGACTTACCTTGCTGTCAGTTTTGTGCTTTAGTTAATCAGCGCACTATCCGTCGTCGGTCCTTTTTTGCCTTTAATTATCCAGAAATGTCGTCTGTTAGCTATTCGACTACCGGGATTCCAAAAAAGCACAAAGATACAGACAGAGACAGGCCGCCGAGGTCCAAAACTGCTGACGATGCTTTTCCTAAGCCAGTCGCCACTACTCAGTGAGGCGCTTTCACAGCCCCTGATGCCCACTACTTCTGATTCTCAGGCCTCTACTGAGACCCATTCGGAGTCTGGTATGCCGAGAGATGCTTCACCTATGGAACCCGCAGATGTCTCTACCTTGGATGGTCCAGAGCCGCTGTGCAGGCACCGGCTTCTAAGGGTGTATTCAGGCCTACAGACTTGCATATTAAATAGACTCCACCTTCATTACTAAGACCTAAATCTCGATCTATGTCTAAACAAACGACATCCAGGCCACATGTTCAGGCCCCTATGCCTAAAAAACAAATGATCAAAATGGCTGAAGATCTAATTACTCTAATCAGGGGTAGTCAACCCCCCCCCCCCCCAAGAGGCCTAGGGCTGAGCTTGATTATGAATCTTTTGATCAGGTTTCTGTTTCTTCTGACTCTTCTAATGACCTGGATTTGTCCATACCTACTTATGAGGATTTTGATGCAGAGGATTCCATTCCCTCTGCTTCCCCTCCTGAGGATTTTTCTTTTGGGGAAGCTTTGCATACCTTAAGGGAGCATTTCCACTGGGAAAGTCAGGAATTTTCTGATTCTAAAAAGAGGCTTAGGAATTTCCTTCTACCTCAGCATAGGCCTTTGGCTATACCTCCTATACTAGACTTTTTTGATTGTGTTTTCGGAATCCAGTATGGCCCCTGATTCCCTGCCTCCTGCTCCTAGTAAACCTGACATACTACAGAGTTCCTAATTCCCACACGTTTATTTTCAAAAATCCAGTTGCAGATCCAGAAACCATTTCTCAGGGGCCCAAGGGCATTAAGGCCTCTACTGCTAAAAATCCTACCCCTTCTGATAGAGACTCCAGGGCGCTGGATAGATGGGGTAAGAAGGTTTATACTTCTGCAACCTTGGCAATCGGGGCTTTAAACTGCCAATTTCATATGTTAAAATATCAACAGCATGTTATTGGACTGCTTAAACAGAAAATGATGTTGTTCCTGACTGTGTGGAAAATAAAGATTTACAGGATTTATTGCATTCTGCTGAACAGGTTGGAAAACATACTTTGCAGTGTGGTTTTGATTCTTTAGAGGCCTCCTGCGGGGCTGTTGTTACTGGGTCTGTACTTAGAAGGCATGCTTGGCTTAAGGAGAAATCTTTGCCTGATCATGTTAAAGCGAAATTGTTGGATGCTCCTTTAAATCAGGACTGTCTGTTTGGCAGTAAGGCTGAAGAAGTTCTAAAAAAGATGGAAGATAAAGCTAAATCTATGCAAAGTGTTAAAGATTTCTTACAAGTGCAACCTCCAAGATTTAGTAGGCACTGGCCGACTAAGAATTGGTCATTTCCAGCTCCTTCCAGATCCTCTCAGACCAAACCCAGACACAGCGAAAACCACAGGTTTCAGTCCCAGGGGACTCTCAGAACTAAGCAGTGGGGGGCCTCCACTTCCAAATCTGGAAATAACAAGACACCCCCCCCATGGTAAACAGTCTCAACGACTTCCTTTTAAAATCGCCAAACACTTACCTTTTAGCCGCCCCTTTGGGGGGAAAGATTGCTCTTCATGCAAAGAACTGGGAACTCATAACCCAGGACAAATGGGTTTTAAATATAGTGTCCCAGGGATACAGATTTCATTTCCACACGTTGCCAACACCAAACGGGTGGTCAGACCTGCCCCCAAATCAGTGGACAGAGGCTCAAAAACAAGTACTTTCCCTCTTAAACATGGGGGCTATTGTACCAGAAGAGGAAAAGGGACAAGGTTTCTATTCCAGGCTTTTTCTGGTATCCAGAAAAGACAAATCATGGTGTCCAATTCTGGACCAGTCTACAAATTTCAAGATGCTTACTCTTCACCAGTTACTTCCTATGCTAGGCAAAGATGCCTGGTTGGCAACTCTAGATTTAAAAGAAGCATACCTGCAGATCCCAATCAGGGAATCTTGGAGAAGATACCTACGCTTCAAAGCAGGCTACTTGCGTTATCAGTTCTCTGCACTGCCCTTTGGCTTGTCTACTCTGCCCAGGGTATTCACAAAGTGCCTGGCTCCAGTTATTGCATTTTGCAGGTAAAGAAATATTCAAATATATCCATACCTGGACGATTGTCTAATTCAGGCAATAAACCAGGGCGTACTTCTAAATCATCTGGCATTTGTAAAAAGGGTTCTAACTTGTCTGGGGTACACCATAAACGAAAAGAAATCACAACTGGTACCCTCTTAACAGATTACATTCCTGGGTGCAAGCTTGAATACAACTGCCCAGATGGCTTTCCTCATGCCAGAGAAGCAAATTCATTTGGTAACTTACTTCAAACAAGTGGCCACAAAAACCCTGCTATCTGCAAGACAAATACTGCAAACCTTGGGGTTCATGGCCTCCTGCATTCTTCTAATTCCATATGCAAGACTGCACATGAGGAAACTACAGTGGTACTTAAAAAGTCTATGGAGTCAACATTGTCACCGCCTAGAAGCAATGATTCCTATCATACCTTGCCTACGCCTGGAATTCCTATGGTGGGCAGAGGCCTGCCACCAAAGCAAGGGACTGCCATTCACACTACCCCCTGCTGCACAAACCCTAACTACAGATGCATCAGAGTATGCATGGGGGGCTCACCTGGCAGGAAAGTGCATTCAGGGCAAGTGGAACCCAGATCAAATGCACCTACATATCAATCAAAAAGAAATGTTAGCTGTACAGAATGCTCTGACAGCCTTCAAGGACTACATCCTTCCAGGACAACTAATGGTAAAGACGGACAACACCACTGTTATGTTGTATGTAAATAAGCAGGGGGGAACCCACTCATACCCTCTCTGCATACATGCCATGGCTCTGTGGCACACAGCCTTGAGCTACCAAGTGCACCTACAGGCTCAATTTCTGCCAGGAAAGCTAAACACACTGGCAGACGACCTAAGCAGAAATCTCATGGACCCACACGAGTGGAAACTAGAACCAAAGATATTCAACATATTGCGAAACAAACAAATGGGAGACCCCAGATATAGACCTGTTTGCCTCCCCCCTGAACTACCAACTGGAAAAATTCTGTGAAAGGACTCCCCACAAACAAGCTTGGAAAGTGGATGCCCTGTCTTCTCCTGGAAAAACCTGTCAGTTTATACATTTCCCCCTCTGCCTCTCCTCTCCAAGGTACTACTAAAGATCAAACAAGACAAACCAAGGACGATACTGATTGCACCAGACTGGCCACGCCAACACTGGTACCCCTTTTGCGCTGTGTCACTGCTGGCACCATGGCACCTGCCTCAGACCCCTGTCCTGCTGTCCAGTAGGAGGGCCAGATTCTGCACCCACAGCTTCAAACCCTGAACCTGGCAGCTTGACTTAATTACCTAATCTCTCCATTACCATCCCTCAGTAAGCAAGTGTTGGATGTCATTCTGGAGGCAAGGAGGCCTAGGACTAGAAAATCCTATGCTGACAAATGGAAAAGATTCTGTTCCTGGTACCAAGCTGAGGGGATGATGGGCACAACAATGCCCAATTTACCTTAGACTCTTCAATACCTGACTGAGATGCTGCACAAGGGCCTTTCCTTTTCCTCCATCAGACTTCATGCCTCAGCCATTTCAGCTCATTACAACACAAAACCACCCCTCTTCTCTCATCCACAGCTGAAGCAGTTCCTCGGAGGGGCCAAGAACGTAAGACCACCCAGGAGAGCCCCTACTCCAGCCTGGGACCTTAACTTTGTATTGGAAAAACTCACTCTACCTCCTTTTGAGCCAGCTGCAAGTTCAGAGTTGAAATTCCTTTCTTGGAAAACAGCCTTCTTTTAGCCATCACTTCAGCAAGAAGGGTGTCTGAATTACAGGCCCTCATGACAGTGGAGCCTTTCATCATTTTTCATGCGGATAGAGTGTCCCTCAGGACCAATCCTTCATGCCCAAGGTGGTATCCAGTGTGTGGCCCTTAATCAGTCCATTCATTTACCAACCTTCTTTTCTAATCCACAGAACAAAGGGGAGCGAATACTGCACTCCTTAGATGTGCACAGACAACTTAGTTTTATTTGGACAGGACTAAACCTCTCCGGAAATCTGAACAACTGCTGGTTGCGTTTGCTGCAGGGGCAGAGGGGAAGGCCATTTCAAAGCAAACCATTTCTAAATGGCTAGGCCATTGCATTCATTTCTGCTATAAGCACCATGGAAAACCTACCCCACAGGGGATTAGACCACATTCAACCAGGGCTGCATCTACCTCTACAGCCTTTCTCAGAGGTGTCCCTACTAGGGACATCCTAGAAGCTGCTACCTGGAGTTCTGTACATACCTTCACCAAGCATTACCATTTGCCAATTTTCTCTAACTCCAGAGCTGGCTTTGCCACTGGAGTCTTGCAGGGCCTTATAGCTGGTCCTAATGCTATCTAATTTCCTCCTCCCATCCTTAGCTTTGGGAATCTACCCAAATGTGATGACTGCAACAGTGAAACACTAAGAACATAGTACATGTGTGTACACTTACCATAAATATAGATATTCGAGTGTATTCACTGTTGCAGTCCTGGTTACCCTCCATCCAGCCCCCTGACTTCTGTTGGCTATACCTCTATTCTTGCTTGCTTTAAAGCTTTTTGGTGTATTTGCTTTGTTGTTGGAGGTGTAACCTTCTATATATAATTGCTTCCCATTATGGGGCACCTGACATCTGGGGCAAGATAAACTGATGTAATGGCGTCGGCTGCATGCCTTATACCCCTGACTACCTGACGTCATGGAAGATGAGACAGCAACCGACGCAGGACCCAAGACTTTGTCTGTTGGGCTGACTGAGGGCTACTGCAAGCAGATAATACAACTGTGAAGACTGCAGCAGTGAATACACTCAAACATCTACATTTATGGTAAGTGTACACAACTGTACTTTCCATTACTGCCTCAGCCAGTGGAGGGTGTCTCTACTGTAGCTGAAACCGGTTCCTTAGGACACTCCTCTTTGATTCCTGGTCCTTCTGGTGTAGCTTCAAAGGAAGCCACTAAGGGCCAGGAGATTGGTACGTCTTCTATGACTGCAGGGTTGCTCTTACCAGGTAAGAAGAACCACTCGTATTGGTTCAGGGGAGGAAACAGCTGAAGGTATAATGCTTTGCAGGGTAATGTGATTGATTCCCAGGCTAAAGATCCTGTCACGGTTTGGTCCCTTTTCAGAGTCTTCCTGGAATTAAAAGCAGAAAGTTATCAGTGTTTCTTCTCCTGTATCTTTAACTGTGGACAAGGAAGATTTTTTGGATTTGTCAAGGCATTACTCTCTGCTTTTAATGTGTTAAATCCTATTTCTTCACTGCCATCTAATAGAAAAAGAAAAATATTTCCCTCCCAATCTGACTGCGATTCTCCGGCAGATGAGCAGGGAGCAGGCAGTGTAAGTTTGACACTTCAGTTAATTAAGTTTAGCATTCTATTTCTGAGGAAAGTATTTCTTCAGATTTCCCTTAAAAATAATTATCTTTTTCTGACACTGTTAACAAAATGAGAGATTTATTTCAGTGGGAACCGGGTGAAATCCCGATGTACCAGCAAAAGTGTTACAATTTCTTACAGCTGGCTTTTCCCCAGTCTGCAGCTGATCCTCCTGTGTTCTTGGATTTAAAGGATGTCTGCTTAACAGCTTGCAATCTTGTAGGTTGTCAAGTACCTCTTATAAACAAATTCTTTTCTAATCCCAAATCAGATCTTGCAGTGATATCTTTATCATCTTCTTCTTCATCTCCATTGGCTTTTTCCTGGTTAGGGGTCGCCACAGTGGAGCAGCGGTCCACAGAACGATTGGCAGTGGAGTTTTACGGTGTGGAGTTGCCAGCCCAGCTCCCAACCTTCCACAGAAGGCACACACATGCACGCACACTCACCTTGGGCCAATTTAGTGTGTCCAATCTCCCTACACCTTGTCTAAGCCTCCTAATTCTAAATATATTGTGAATGCTAATGCTAATCCTATTCCCTCTAATGAGGATGGGAAAACTTTTGACAGATTTGGAAAGAAGTTTATTCTTCTGCTACTTCAGCTTTCAGAATCTGGAACTGCTAGGCTCGCGTGTTAAAAATGTTACTGACTTCTTTTGAGAATGTAAAAAAGTTAGCCATCGTCATTCATTCTTCAGAGGAGAAGGTAGACACTTACACCACACCACACTCATCACATAGTGCCGCAAAACCTACACCACCAAAACACACACATAAAAACACAAAACACACACCTACATTCACGGAGGCTCTCGATAAAAATCTACCCAAGCAACAGGGACCTCTAAAGCAGAAAGGCAAGCACCCTCCACCCCCTCAATACAACCCAAATGACACATAGCCTACAAACTCAGTGTGCCACTCAACCACAGCCTACAAACTCAGTGTGCCACTCAACCACAGCCCATAAGGCATAACAACGTACCCAACACCCTAGTCATAGGTGACTCTATAGTCAGGCACACTGATGTTCCACTCACCAGGCTAAACAAGGAGAAAGTTACTGTCAGCTGCCTGTCAGCTGCCAGGATCCGCCACATAATGCAAGCACTCAGGTCACTCCACAACAACTACAAATATGACTGTCATTGTCCATCTTGGTGTGAATGACCTGAGACTTACCTCCCTGGACTACATGAAAAGAGACATGGTGGAGCTGTCCGATCTTGTAGCTCAGGCAGGTATGACCCTAGCCCTGAGTAGCATCTTGCCCTCACCCAGAATGATACCACAGTACAAGGACAAAATAATTGACTTCAACAATTGGCTAAGCTTCTGGTGTCATTCTAAGGAGATGGGATGACACGATCGACAAACCATGATGCTTTGCCAGAGGGGGCCTGCACCTGTCGCCGATTCCGGATACTGGCTAAGGCTCTTGCCCACCCCTATAGTGCCTTTTTTAGGCAAGGTTCAAATGATAAATTCAACACTGTAACAGGTACAAGCAAGCAAAATCTGTGCATAATGTTACTTAATGCTAGAAGTCTAAACCTCAAAATGCACTCACTCGAGGCACTCCTTAAAATGGAGAACATCGACATCTGTGCAGTGACAGAGACCTGGTTCAAGGCTCCAGAGAGCATCCCTGCATTACCAGGCTATAATTCATGCCACACCTTTCGGCCACCTAACCTGGACAGAAACACTAAAGGCAGAGGTGTGCCAATATTCATTAAGGATATCCACACCTCCAGGCTAGTTGCTCATCATAATGCATCCGAGATTATCCAAGTGCAACTAACTCTGGGCAAGACCGCAATCCAAATTGTAGCTTGCTACAGATCACCCACCATGCCTCAGGATTCCCACTCCTCATTTCTTGATACACTGGAAAATATTAGGGTACAAGCTAACACCCTAATAATGGGCGATTTCAACTACCCCACCATTAACTGGGAAAACTACTCATGTACCAGCTCTTGTGCTCAATGTTTTCTAGAATTCATAAATTTCAACGCCTTTGATCAACTTATCCCCACCCTACCAGGGGCAACAATATCCTAGACCTGGTCATTGCCAACATGGGCAACTGGTGTTCACACCATAGGTCAATTCCTCGTTGGTCAGATCTGACCACAAGCTAATCACCCTAGACATCCAGATTCCACCCCATCCCCCATTAGGGAAACCACCATAAAATATTTCTCCAAAGCCAACTTCACGCTTAAGACAGAAGTGGCAAACTTCACGACACCCATGCTGATGGACAGTAGAGGTACGACTGCTGAATCCTATACAAATGCACTTTGTAAGCACTTACACGAGTGCATGGATCGAGCAGTCCCTAACAAACCGAGATGCTATCCTCCAAAAAAAGGAAGCCAATCTGGTAGTCCCCTGCCATAAACAAACTCTACAATAGAAGAAAGAAACTGTTGCAAAAGAGTAAAATCACATGATTGGAGGAACTCCGTGATCAGCCTCAGTAAGAAGCTGAAATCCCTCATAAAATCCTCCAAAGCTAGTTACGAAAACAAAATCTCACTGATTCTAAAGACAACCACAAAGCATTTTATAGCTATGTCAAGAATCTCAATGGCAACACTCAGATCTGGTCTGAGTTACAGCATAATGGCACTAAATATACAGAACCAACTGATATTGCCAACATCTTGACAGATAGGTTCAGAAATCACGGCTGCACAGGTAAAAAACACTCTTCCCCAAAGCCAAGAACACAGCATCCATGGAACCTGACAACATCCCAGGCTGTGTTCTACATGAACTACAGAACGAACTGGCACCCCACCTAAGTACCATGTTCAATCATAGCCTTACCTCAGGCTTTGTGCCCACTGAGTGGCGTACAGCAATGGTTATCCCACTCCACAAAGGGGGAGCCACCATGGACATTGGGAACTGCCACCCCATTAGCCTGATGAGCCTGGTCTGCAAGGCTATGGAACGTATCATAATGGAACTTATAAACAATGACATTGGTAATCTCCAAAATCTGGACCCTACCCAGTTCGGGTTTGTAAAAGGCAGATCATGTCTCCTAAACCTGATGGACTTTGAAGCGGTCACCAAAGCCGTAGATGAGGGTAAGGTGTTTCACACAGCCTATCTAGATCTCTGCTTTAGACACCATCCCCCACTCTGGAATTATAGTTAAACTCAATAAACTAGGTATAAATCCATATGTCACAAGATGGGTTGCCAACTGGCTCACTGACGGAACCCACACTGTGAAAGTAGCAAATTCTAAATCCAACTTCAGACCAGTGACGTGGAGTACCACAGGGTTCAGTCCTAGGTCCTCTCCTGTTTGGTATCTACTTCTCTAAAGTACAGGCTAACACAGAAGGTCTTTGGCTAACAAAGGTCGTAGATGACTGCAAACTAGGAGCCATAATCAAAACTCCTAACTATGTGGACATCTTACAAAAGGGCCTCACTGAGACAGATGCCTGGTGTCAAAGCCATGGCCTCAAGCTCAATGCCAAAAAGTGCATGGTCATCCCTTTTGGTAAAAACTCTGTACCCATGAACTATAGGTGCGGTAGTCTACTTAACACCGAAAGTGTGATGAGACCTTGGGACACAGGTGGACAGTAGTCTTTCCTTTGATAATCATATTGTCACAGTAGTCAGGAAATCCTTGTATGTGGCACTTCTCATCACAAAAGGTTTCTCTTCCAGGAAAGGAGGTCATTGTTCCCCTCTACTCATCATTCATTAGACCCATTATAGAGTACAACGCCCCTTTTGGTATGAACCTCACAAGACATATACAACTGGAAAGGCCACAGAAATACCTCACAAAGAGGATTACCAGCCTCAAACAGATGCCCTATGCAGACCGTCTCAAAAAACTCCAGCTTTAGTTTGTCACATTTCGCCTACTCAGAGGCAATCTCTGCCTAACATACAAAGCTATGTCAGACCCAGAGCTGTTGGACATGCTCCACTTAAAGAAATCCCAATCCCTCCGAGCTACACGCTCTAGGGACCTAAACCTTGTCACCACAATAAACAGAACATGCTGGAGGGATAAATTCCTGTCCCAGAGCCTTCCCATACTCTGGAACAAACTACCTGTCTATATCAAACAAAGCTCCTCATTAGCACTCTTCAAGAAAAATCTTGATTGGATGGGAGATAGGAAATTCACCCCAGGGATCACTTCTGTGGCTGTGCTTGACAGGGGCACAGGAAAATAATTTTCTTGAGTGGCAAAACCCATGGTACCATTTGGCTAGGCGTATAGGGCATATATAGCCCCTAGGGCCAGTAGCCTAGTAACCTACCTATGACTAAAACTTTAAATTTGCTTTTATGATCCTGTTGATGCTGTATCCAGAGCTGCTGCTACTGGTCAGTTTTGAAAATATTTGTTAAATTCTCAAAACTTACTAGAAGGTATTAAAGCTGAGACTGTGACCCAGGACAAAGATGTGATGTGTAGTCACTATGCTGCTGAAGTCCAAGTCTGAGAGATGGAAAACTAACTCGGGGGATTACACAAATTTTTCAACCCTCCCTTTCAAAGTTCAGTAAAAACTTTTTTTCACTTTCCAGGAAATGGGGAAAGCAGTCTGAGCAAAGCTCAAGCAAGTTAATTTCAAAGAATAATGACAAGGAGCCTCTAAGAAAAAAAAGGGGGAAGGGCCTACCGGAGCCAAGGATGGTCCAAAAAATCTGAATGACTATTTGCCTTCTCCCCCCTCCCTCCCTGGTAAACTTACAATTGCCTTCCTCAGTCTAAGCCTCCACTTTCTGCAGTGGTATCGGAGTATTTCTCATACTTGCCTGCAGTTTCATAGTAAAATTGGACCTATAAGATGCTTATCACAATCCAGTTTGCAAGGAATTCAGAAGTTTTTTTCTGTATGCCTCATATTATCAATTCTGTGTCTTACCCTTTGGTCTGTCCACTATCAAGGGTATTTACAAAGTGTCTGGCTCCAGTAATTGGTTTACTGTAGGTTTCGGGGCATTCACATCTTCCCATATTTGGATGGTTATTTGCAGAGACTTTTTTCCAGATGTTCTTCGTGTTTCACTGTTGCAGTCATTACATTTGGGTAATCTGCTGGCAGGTTGCCCTCAGTTGGCCTGAATAACAAAGTCTTGGGTCCTGCGTCGGTTGCTGTCTCCTCTTCCATGACGTCAGGTCATCAGGGGTATAAAACATGAAGCTGTGACACCATTTTATTCAGCGAAGCAGAAGCAGTTTTTCTTGCTCCTTACTGATGTCAGTAAAAGTTAATAATTGCATTACTTGTGGGAAGCAAATACCTCATAAGGATTTTCATTTGTACCGTATTCCTTGCCTAAGCCCAGATCATAACATGCCTTGCTGTCGGTTTTGTGCTAGATTTAACCAACGTACTATTAAGCATCTGTATATTTTTGCTTCTAAATACTTTGGATCAAGATTTAATTACCCTGCAATGTCGTCTGTTAGCAATCCGACTACCGGAGTTCACAAAAAACGCAAAGAAAGACAGAGACAGACCATCGAGGTCCAAAACCAATGAAGAAACTTCTCCTAAGCCAGTCGCCGGTTCACCAGTACTCAGTGAGGTGCTTTCACAGCCCCTGATGCCCACTACTTTTGAGTCGCGGGCCTCTACTGAGACCCATGCAGAGTCCGATATGCCACGAGATTCTCAGAGTATTGAACCCGCGGATGTCTCTCCCTTGGATGGGTCCAGAGCTGCTGAGCAGGCACCGGCTTCTGAGGGTGTTTTCAGGCCTCAACATTTTTATATAAAACAGACGCCAGCCTCAAAAACAAGATCAAAAACATCTTCTGTGTCTAAAAAAACGACGCATGAGCCACGTGCTCAGGGCCCTATGCCTAAAAAACGGATGATCAAAATGGCTGAGGACTTAATTACTTTGATCAGGGGTTCCCAACCCCCCCCCCCCTGCTAAGAGGCCTAGGCAAGGCACTGATTATGAATCTTCAGATCAGGTTTCCATTTCTTCTGATCACAAATTTTCTATTCCACCCTATGAGGATTCTGATGCAGAAGAATCCATCCCATCTGCATCTCCACCTGAGGATTACTCTTTTAGGGAAACCTTGCATACTTTAAGGGAACATTTTCACTGGGAGAGTCAGGATTTCTCTGAATCAAAAAAGAGGCTTAGGGATTTCATTCTTCCTCAGCATAGGCCTTTGGCAATACCTCCTGTATTAGACATTGTTGATGTGTTTTCGGAATCAAGCATGGCTCCTGATTCCCTACCTCTGGCTCCTAGTAAGCCAGACAGATATTACAGGGTTCCTGACTCCCACAAATTTCTATTCAAAAATCCTGCTGCTGCTGATCCTGAGACTATCTCACAGGGTCCCAAAGGTGTAAAGGCCTCTACAGCCAAAAATTCTACCCCCTCTGATAGAGATTCCAGGGCACTGGATAGATGGGGAAAGAAGGTTTATACGTCTGCAACCATGGCAATTAGGGCCTTTAAACTGCCAGTTTCATATGCTTAAATATCAACAGCATGTTATGGGCTTATTGAAACAGAAAATATGATTTCTGATTGTGTGGAAAATAGAGTTATAGGAATGATTGCGTTCAGCAGAACAGGTTGGCAAGCATACTTTGTAATGTGGTTTTGATTGCTTGGAGGCCTCTTGCAGGGCCGCAGTAACTGGATCTGTGATTAGAAGGCATGCCTGGCTCAAGGAGCAAAATCTGCCTGATCATGTTAAAGCTAAATTGTTGGATGCCCCCTTGCAGCATGATACTCTTGTTTGGTAATAAGGCAGAAGAGGTTTTAAAGAAAATGGAAGACAAAGCTAAATCTATGCAAACTGTAAAAGATTTCTTAAAAGTGCAGCCACCCAGGTTCAGTAGGCACTGGCCTACTAAGAATTGGTCCTTTCCTGTGTCCAGTAGAGCCTGTCAAGGCAAATCCAGGTGCTCAAAAGGCTCTAGATACCAATCACAGAGTTCTTACAGGTCAAAGCAATGGGGTGCCTCCACCTCCAAATCTAGAGGAAACAAAGCACAACCCTACAGTAAGCAGTTTCAATGACTTACCTCTACCTTCTCCAAGCACTTATTTTCTGGCAGCCCCCTTGGTGGGAAAATTAGCACTTCATGCTCAAAATTGGCAGTTACTTACCCAGGACAAGTGGGTATTAAACATAGTATCCCAGGGGTACAGATTTCATTTCCATACTTTGCCAATTCGAAACGGTTGGCCAGATCTGCCACAAAATCAGTGGGCAGAGGTTCAGAAACAAGTTATGTCCCTCATGGACATGGGGGCTATTCAACCAGTACCAGAAAAGGAAAAAGGACAAGGTTTTTATTCAAGACTTTTCCTGGTACCCAGAAAAGACAATGCCTGGAGTCCAATACTGGATTTATCTATTTTGAACACATTCCTGGACATTCCAAAATTCAAAATGCTGACTTTACAACAGCTACTGCCAATGCTGGGCAGGAACACTTGGTTAGTGACTCTAGACTTAAGAGGCATGGCTGCATATCCCAATAAGGGAATCGTGCAGAAGATACCTCCACTTCAAGGCAGGTTTTTTGCATTACCAATTCTCTGCACTGCCCTTTGGCTTATCTACTGTGCCCAGAGTCTTTACAAAGTGCCTGGCACCAGTAATTGCATTCTGCAGACAAAGAAGCATACAAATTTATCCTTATCTGGACGGCTGTCTCATTCTAGCAGAGGACAAGGACACTCTTCTTCAACATCTGGCGTTTGTAAAAAGGCTTCTAACATGCCTAGAGTACACAATAAACGAAAAGAAATCCCAACTGGTACCCTCTCAAATAATTACATTCCCGGGTGCAAGCTTGAATACAACTGCCCAGATGGCTTACTTTACGCCAGACAAACAAAGGCAACTGACAACATACTTCAAACAAATGGCAATAAAAACCCACTTATCTGCAAGACAAATTCTGCAGGCTTTGGGGTTCATGGCATCCGGCATTCTATTAATTCCATATGTGAGACTGCATATGAGGAAACTTCAATGGTACCTAAAAAGTTTATGGAGCCAACATTGTCACAGTCTGGAAACAATGATTCCTCTCATTCCCTGCCTACAACAGGAGTTTCTGTGGTGGGCAGAGACATGTCACTAAAACAAGGGACTGTCATTCACTTTACCCCCTGCCACCCAAACCCTAACTACAGACGCATCAGACTATGCATGGGGGGCCCACCTGGTGGGAAGATGCATTCAGGGCAAATGGAGCCCAAAACAAATGCATCTGCATATCAACCAGAAAGAGATGCTAGCTGTTCAGAATGCTCTGACAGCCTTCAAGGACTTACTTCATCCAGGATAACTACTGATAAAGATGGACAGCACCACGGTTATGTGGTACATAAACAAGCAGGGGGTACACATTCCTACCCCCTTTGCAGACTAGCCATGGCATTGTGGGACACAGCTTTGACTTATCAAATACATCTTCAAGCTCAATTCCTGCCAGGAAAACAAAATACTCTGGCAGACGACGTAAGCAGAAATCTTATGGACCCGCACGAGTGAAAACTGGATCCACAAATGTGAACACAAATCTTCAGCATGTTAACACAGAAATGGGGGAACCCAGACATAGATCTATTTGCCTTTCCCCAAAATTTCCATGCTTGTATGTGATAAGTGGATGCCCTATCCTTCGGTTGGAAAAACCTATCAGTCTGCCTTTCCCCCTCTGCCTCTTCTCTCCAAGGTCTTACTAAAGGTCAGACAGGAAAAACCAAAAATGATCCTAATTGCTCCGGACTGGCCTCGCCAGCACTGGTACCCAATTCTAAGGAATATGTCTCAACTCCCTCCTTGGTACTTGCCTCAAATACCTCATCTACTGTCTCAGCAGAACAATCAAATTCTGCACCATCAGCTCCAAACTCTGAATCTTGCAGCATGGCTATCATTTAATTATTCAAACAACATCTCAGTAAATCTGTGATGGATGTCATTTTGGAAGCCAGAAGGCCTAGTACTAGAAAATCTTATGCTGATAAATTGAAGAGATTCTGTGCTTGGAACCAAGCACAAGAAATGGACACAGCGAAGCCCAATATCCCTCAGATTTTACAATATTTGACTGAGATGCTTGACAAGGGCCTATCTTTTTCTTCAATAAAAATCCATGCCTCTGCCATCTCGGCTCATTACAACACACCTCCCCTCTTTTCTCATCCTTTAAGGCCTCCCAGAAGATTACCAACTCCTGCATGGGACCTCAATTTTGTGCTGGAAAAACTCACCCTGCCTCCTTTTGAACCAGCAGCTACTGCGGATATAAAATTTTTATCTTGGAAAACAGCTTTCCTTTTGGCAATCGCTTCAGCAAGAAGGGTTTCAGAACTACAGGCTCTCATGGCTGTGGAGCCTTTTATTACATTTTACCCAGACAGGGTGTCCATCAGGACCAATCATTCTTTTATGCCTAAGGTGGTATCCAGTGTGGCTCAACCAAACAACTCACCTGCCAACATTTTACCCAAATCCACAGAACAAGGGGGAGCAGATTCTGCATTCATTGGACGTACACAGACAACTAAGATTCTACTTAAACAGGACCAAATCTCTAAAAGTCTGAGCAACTACTGGTGGCATTTGCTGCAGGATCAGAGGGGAAGGTTGTATCAAAGCAGACTATTTCTAAGTGGATAAGTCACTGCATTCGTTTCTGCTACTTGCACCATGGTAAACCTGTGCCCAAGGGGATCAGGTCACATTCCACCAGGGCTGCCTCTACCTCAGCAGCATTTCTCAGAGGAGATCCAACCAAAGACATTCTAGAAGCTGCTACTTGGAGCTCTGTTCATACCTTCACAAAGCATAATTTGCCTCTCTCCTCCAAATTCAGGGCAGGCTTTGCCACTGCAGTTCTGCAGGGCCTTATAGCTGCACCTAATGCTATTTAGTTCCATCCTCCCATCCATAGCTTTGGGATTCTACCCAAGTGTAATGACTGCAACAGTGAAACATGAAGAACATAGTACAGTTGTGTGCACTTACCATAAATGTAGATGTTCGAGTGTATTCACTGTTGCAGTCCAGGTTACCCACCCGCCATCTCCCTTTTCTATAACTTCTCTTTCCTTCACTATATTCTAAAGCCTTTGTGGTGTATTTGCTTTTAGATGAAGGTAAAGTTTATGTTGCTAAAAGTGCATTTACATATATTTCACTGTATATATATATATATATATATATATATCTATATATCTATATATCTATATATCTATATATCTATATATATATATATATATATATATATATATATATATATATATATATATATATATATATATATATATATACTCCCCATTTGTGGGGCACCTGACATCTGGGGCAAGTAAAACTGAATAAAATGGCATCGGCTGCATGTTTTATACCCCTGACAACATGGAAGAGGAGACCGCAACCGATGCAGGACCCAAGACTTTGTTATTCAGGCAGACTGAGGGCAACCTGCCAGCAGATTACCCAAATGTAATGACTGCAACAGTGAATACGCTCTAACATCTACATTTATGGTAAGTGTACACAACTGTACTTTGTCAGGATTTTGTAACACGGATCTTGAAACTCTGGGGTTTCAACTGAATTTGCAGAAATCTTCTCTTATCCCTTCTACTCACTGCTTTTTTTCTGATGTCTTCCAGATTTGTCCGTGGGAAGAGATTTTTTCCCCATTGGACAAGGTACAGTACAAGGCAATCTTCTTGGACTTTTCCAGCCACTTTAAAGCTTCTGCCTTGGAATTTCTCAGGATTCTGGGATGTTCGTGTTTCACTGTTGCAGTCATTACACTTGGGTTATCCTGCTGGCAGGCTACCCGCAGTCAGCCCGAATTCCAAAGTCCTGGTCCGGTGTCGGTTGCTGTCTTCTCTTCCCTGACGTCAGTGCGCCTGGGGTATATAAGATGCAGCCAACGTCATTTTCTCCAGTCTTTCTTGCCGCACGGTGCCCGAAGCAAAAGCAGTTCGCAAGTGCCGGTCGGCCGACTCCTGAGATTTTTTAAACTGAATTTCAGATCCGAAGTCTTCAGTAAAGCTAAGTACCCCGTTAGGGAAACTTTTTTTTTCTTGCTCCAGACCGATGTCAGAAAAAGTTAACTATTGTATTTCTTGTGGGAAGCAAATACCTCATAAGGATTTTCATTCTTACTGTATTCCTTGCCTAGGCCCTGACCACGATGTTGCTAGTTGTCGGTTTTGTGCTAGATTTAACCAATGCACTATTAAGTGTCGGTACGATTTTGCCTTTCATTACTTTGGCCAAAGGTTTAACTACATAATGCCGTCGGAACAGCCGACAACCGGAGTTCATAAAAAGCACAAGGAAAAAGAAAAGGACAGGCATCCAAGGTCCAAAACCGACAACGAAGCCTCTGCTAGGCCAGTTCTCAGAGAGGCGCTTTCGCAGCCCCTGACATCCGCTACCTCAGAGCCACAGGCCGCCTCTGACTCCCACGTGGAGACAGCTAGACCTCTGGATACTCAAGGTATTGGGCCTTCGGAAACTATTCCCTCAGATGGGTCCAGAGCCGCTGAGCAGGCATCGGCTTCTGAGGGTGTTTTCAGACCTACACAGTTGTATATCGAGCCAACCTCAGCTTCCAAGGCAAAGACTAAAACCGCTTTAAAGACAAAGAAACAAGTACAGCATTCTCCAGGACAGACTTCCATGCCTAAGAAACCGATGCTCAAAATGGCCAAAGACCTAATTACTTTGATCAGGGGTTCCCATCCCCCTTCTGATAAGAGGCCTAGGCAAGACACTGAATGTGATTCCTCTGATCAGGTTTCCATTTCATCTGACTCCTCTTCAGAACAGGGATACTCTCCTCCTCCCTATGAGGACTCTGATGCTGAAGAATCTATTCCTTCAGCCTCTCGTCCTGAGGACTATTCTTTTGAGGAAACCCTACACACCATGAGGGAGCATTTCCACTGGGAGGGCCAAGATTATTCAGAATCTAAGAAAAGGCTCAGATTTTCTTTTACTGCCTCAGCACAGACCTCTTGCTATTCCACCTGTACTAGACATTGTAGATGTATTTTCAGATTCTGGTCTGTCTCCTGACTCTTTACCCCCTGCACCCGTTAAGCCAGACAGGTACTACAGGGTTCCAGATTCACATAAATTTCTATATAAAAACCCTGCTGCTGACCCAGAAACTATCTCAGGGTCCCAAAGGGGTCAAGGCTTCCACTGCAAAAAAACCCTGTCCCCTCTGATAGGGATTCTAGAGCACTGGACAGATGGGGGAAAAAAGTTTACACCTCTGCTACCTTGCCTGTAAGGGCTTTAAATTGTCAGTTTCGTATGCTTAAATATCAGCAATACTTAATGTCACTGCTAAAACAGAAAATGCTGACAAATTTAGAAAATGCTGACAAATTCTAAATGTTCTGAAAACAAGGAAATGCAGAAGTTATTGCATGCAGCTGAACAAGTGGGAAAGCATAATTTGCAATGTGGTTTTGATTCACTGGAGGCCACTTGCAGGGCCGCTGTTACAGGCTCTGTGATTCGAAGGCATGCTTGGTTAAAGGAACAGAATCTGCCTGATCATGTTAAAGCAAAATTATTGGATGCTCCATTACAGCATGATACTTTGTTTGGTGTTAAGGCAGAAGAGGTGTTAAAGAAAATGGAGGATAAAGCGAAATCTATGCAGACAGTAAAGGATTTTATACAGGTTCAGCCACCCAGATTTAGCAGGAACTGGCCTTCTAAGAATTGGTCCTTTCCAGTGTCAGACAGGCCACAAAGAGGCAGATACAGATGCCCTAGAGGCAGATCTCAGCCCCAAGGCTCATACAAGCCTAAACAATGGGGTGCTTCTACCTCCAAAAGCGGAGAAGACAAATCACAGCCATATAGGAAACAGTCCCAATGACTTTCCACTGCCAATGCCAAGAACTTCTCTTTTGTCCGCACCCTTAGGGGTAAAGCTAGCACTTTTTTCACAGAATTGGCACATGATCATTCAGGACAAATGGGTGTTGAATATTGTTTCTCAGGACTACAGGTTCCACTTTCACACCCTTCCAAAGACAAAAGGTATGCCAGACCTGCCACATAATCAATGGGCAGAGGCACAAAAGCAAATTTCATCTCTCATGGACATGAGGGCTATTCAGCAAGTACCACAGCAAGAGCAGGGACAAGGATTTTACTCAAGACTTTTCTTGGTACCCAGAAAGGACAAAGCCTGGAGACCAATACTGGACCTGTCTATTATAAACACTTTTCTGGACGTTCCAAAATTCAAAATGTTGACACTGAAGCAACTTCTGCCCATGCTGGGCAAGAAGGCTTGGCTCGTAACTTTGGACCTCAGAGGCATACCTGCATGTCCCAGTCAGACAATCTTGCAGAAGATACCTCACATTCATAGCTGGCTCAATGCACTACCAATTCTCTGCACTGCCCCTTTGGCTTATCTACTGCGCCCAGGGTCTTCACAAAATGCCTGGCACCAGTAATTGCGTTTTGCAGACAGAGGAATTTAAATATATCCCTACTTGGATGACTGCCTTATTCAAGCAGAGAGCAAGGACATTCTACTAAAGCATCTGGCGTTTGTAAAAAGATTACTAATTTGCCTAGGGTACACAGTAAACGAAAAGAAATCAAAACTAGTACCCTCTCGAGATAATATTCCTGGATGCAAGCTTGAATACAACTGCCCAGATGGCTTATCTCACGCCAGACAAACAAAGGCAACTGACTTCTTACTTCGAAAAGATGGCAACAAAAACCCAGTTACCTGCAAGAAAAATTCTGCAGGCTTTGGGCTTCATGGCATCCTGCATTCTGCTAATTCCATATGCAAGACTGCATATGAGAAAGCTACAATGGTATCTAAAAAGTGTTTGGACTCAACATTGCCACAGCCTGGAAACATTAATTACCCTCATTCCCTGCCTGCAACAGGAGTTTCGATGGTGGGCACTGGCCTGTCACCACAACAAGGGACAGCCATTCACTTTACCCACAGCCAGGCAGACACTAACAGATGCATCGGATTATGCCTGGGAGGCCCACATTTCAGGAAAATGCATTCAGGGCACGTGGCCCGCAAGCCAAATGCATCTTCATATCAACCAAAAAGAGATTGCTAGCTGTACAGAATGCCCTGACAGCCTTCAAGGATCTAGTCCATCCAGGACAACTGTTGATAAAGACAGACAATACTACAGTCATGTGGTACATAAACAAGCAAGGGGGCACACATTCCTACCCCCTCTGCAGGCAAGCCATGACTTTGTGGAACACAGCATTGACTTATCAAGTGCATCTGCAAGCACAATTCCTGCCAGGAAAGACAAGTACTCTGACAGACGAACTAAGCAGAAACCTCATGGACCCTCACGAGTGGAAACTAGATCCACAAGTCTTCAGCATAACAAGGAAATGAGGATGCCCAGACATAGATCTATTTGCCTCCCCTCACAACTGCCAACTACAGAGATTCTGTACAAGGACTTATCACAAACTAGCATGGAAGGTGGATGCTCTATCATTCAGCTGGAAAACCCTTACAGTATATGCCTTTCCTCCACTGCTTCTGCTCCCCAAGGTACTCCTAAAGGTCAGACAAGAGAAGCCAAAAATGATACTGATTGCCCCAGACTGGCCACGCCAGCACTGGTACCCAATCCTAAAGAGCTTGTCTCGAGGCCCAGCCTGGACTTTACCTCAAATTCCTCATCTACTGACCCAACAAAACAATCAGATCCTGCACAGCCAACTCAGAACCTTAAATGTGGCTGCATGGTGAATAATATAACCACTCAGAACACACCTCTCTCTAAAGCAGTTATGGATGTTATTTTGGAGGCCAGGAGGCCCAGCACCAGAAAATCTTATGCAGAACAATGGAAGAGATTCTGTGCTTGGAACCAGGCACAAGGAATTGATACGCTTGTTCCAAATATTCCTCAGATTTTACAATACCTAACTGAGATGCTGGACAAAGGCCTATCCTATTCATCAATTAAGGTCCATGCCTCTGCCATTTCAGCTCATTACAATACGGAACCACCTATTTTTTCACATCCACTGCTAAGGCAGCACCTCAGAGGGGCCAAAAACATAAGACCCCCAAGGAGAGCACCGATACCTACATGGGACCTCAATTTTGTCTTGGAAAAGCTCACACTGCCTCCTTTTGAGCCAGCCAATACAGCTGAGATAAAATTATTGTCATGGAAAATAGCTCTGCTCCTAGCAATAACTTCAGCAAGAAGAGTCTCAGAGTTACAGGCATTAATGGCTGTGGAACCTTTTATCATTTTCCATCCGGACTGGGTTTCTTTAAGGACGAACCCAACATTTATGCCTAAGGTAGTATACAGTGTGGCTCTTAATCAAACCATTCATCTGCCTACTTTTTATCCAAATCCAAAGAATAAAGGGGAGAGACGTCTGCATTCTTTGGACATACACAGACAGCTTCGCTTCTAGCTGGACAAAACTAAAGCTTTCAGAAAGACTGAGCAACTTTTAGTGGCATATGCTGCAGGATCACAAGAAAAGGCTATCTCAAAGCAGACTATTTCATAATGGATAGGACACTGCATTCATTTCTGCTATTCACAACATGGCAAATCAGTGCCTAAGGGCATTAGGCCACATTCGACCAGGGCAGCAGCCACCTCAGCAGCCTTCCTCAGAGGAGTACCAACCAAGGATATTTTGGAGGCTGCAACTTGGACTTCAGTGCACACTTTTGCAAAGCACTACCACTTACCTCTTTACTCTAAATCCAGAGCAGGCTTTGCCACTGCAGTTATGTAGGGCCTCATAGCCACTCCTAATTCTATTTAGACCCAGCCGCCCAACCTCAGCTTTGGGATTCAACCCAAGTGTAATGACTGCAACAGTGAAACACAATGAACATAGTACAGTTGTGTACCTACCATAAATGTAGATGTTCGAGTGTATTCACTGTTGCAGTCCAGGTTACCCACCCACCATCCCCCTTTCTTTGCTGGGACTTATCTGTACTTCTGTATTCCATACAACCTATGTGGTGTATTTGCTTGTAGATGAAGGTACTGTTTTAGTGCATGCTTTTTTATAAGCAATGTTTTTAGCCTACCCTTTTGGGGGCACCTGACATCTGGGGCAAGAAAAACTAAAGAAAATGGCATCGGCTGCATCTTATATACCCCTGGTGCACTGACGTCAGGGAAGAGGCGACAGCAACCGACGCCGGACCAGGACTTTGGAATTCGGGCCGACTGCACGTAGCCGGCCAGCAGGATAACCCAAGTGTAATGACTGCAACAGTGAATACACTCGAACATCTACATTTATGGTAGGTACACAACTGTACTTTTCATGGCATCTGTCCCTTTGCCAGACTTCACATGAGTGTAATTCAGTGGTACCTCAGATCAGTCTGAACTTCTCAGCACCCCTTATCTTTTCAGATTCCAATTCTGTGGTTTGTCAAAAAGGAGTTACTTTGGTTAGATCAGTTATCTCTAAACCCTGGTCTGCCCTTCTCCTTTCAGCCAAACCTCAATCTGTCACAGTAGAGGCTTCAGATGTTTGGAATTCTGTTTCAAAATGGGTAAAAGTGCAAGCTCTGTGGTACTCCCAAGGAGACATAAAAGCACATAAAGGATCTATACTTTAAAGGTCTTAAATCATCTCCAGTACTTGGGTCCTCTGTAGGTTATCATTAGAAAATACCACAGTGATGTGATTCATTAACAAACATGGGTGGTACCAGATAACCATTTTGCAGAAGTGCTGTCAGTCTGTCTATTTAGAATTCATACATCCTGTCAGAGCAAAACATTGTAGCAGAAAAGCTGAGCAGAGCCAGGACAGATCCTAATGGATCAATTCCTGGAGGACTCCAGGGGTGAATTTTCAAACTGCGAGGAACAAGTCGGATAGATCTGTTTAACTCCTTTTCAGAACTGATAGTTATAGAAGTTCTACTCCAGGATTCCTGCAGGTAGGCCTGGGGGACAGATGCTTTCCATGCCCATAGACAGGCATATTCCTGTATACTTTTCCACACTTCCCACTGATAAACTGGGTCCTCTTAAAGTTTCTGAGGGACTTTCTAAAGATGGTGGTGACTCCCTTTTGGCTCCGGCAACAGTGGATGTTCTTTGTGTTTCACTGTTGCACTCATGACATTTGGGTTATCTGCTTGCAGATAACCCAAATGTCATGAGTGCAACAGTGAAACACAAAGTCTTTGGTCCTGCGTCGGTTGCTGTCTCATCTTCTGTGACATCAAGTAGTCAGGGGTATAAAGTATGCAGCCAATGCCATTACATCAGTCTTTCTTGCCTTGTGGTGGCAGAAGCAGATGTTCATCATGCTATACTGCTGCAGCAGTCATCACACTTGGGTTATCCTGTCGTCAGGCGGTCCCGCAGTCGGCCGAATCCCAAAGTCCTGGTCAGGCGTCGGTTGTCGTCGCCTCTTCCCTGACATCAGTGCAACAGGGGTATAAAAGAGACAGCCAATGCCATTTTCTTCAGTCTTTCTTGCCGCGCGGTGCCCGAAGCAGAAGCAGTTCGCAAGTGCCAGTCGGCCGGCTCCTGAAATTTTCGAATAGTTTCAGCCCGAAGTCTTCTCTAAAGCTAAGTACCCTGTTGGGGAAACGTTTCTTGCCTCAGACCGATGTCAGACAAAAAGTTAATAATTGTATTTCTTGTGGGAAGCAAATACCTCATAAGGATTTTCATTCTCATTGTATTCCTTGCCTAGGCCCAGACCACGACGTCTCTGGTTGTCGGTTTTGTGCTAGGTTCAACAAATGTACAATTAAGCATCGGGCAGAATTCGCCCAGCATTATTTTGGCAGAAAATTTAACTATAGCATGCCATTGGAGCAACCGACATCAGCAATGATTAAAAAACGCAAAGAAAAGGACCGGCAGCCAAGGCCAAGACCAGGTACCGAGGCCTCAGCAAGGCCTGACGCCGGTTCTCCGTTTTTCAGCGAGGTGCCTTCGCAGCCCCTGACTACCGCTGATTCAGAATTTCTGACGGCCTCCCAAACCGAAGCAGTTGGGCCTCAGGAACCTATTCCACCTCACTCCTCGGATGCCAGCCCCGACGGGGATCCGGAAATTTTGGATAGGCCTTCGGTCTCTGAAGGTGTTTTCAAACCGACAGCTATCTCTGCCAAGCCTTATGCTAAACTCAAAGCCTCCTTGAAAGTTAGAAAACCGGGGCCACACACACCCCCACAGGCCCCTATGCCTAAAAAACAGATGCTTAAGATGGCTGAGGATTTAATTACCCTTATCATGGGATCCCAACCCCCACCTGACAAAAGGCCTAGACTGGAGGAAGATTATCCTTCTCTGACCAAGCATCCATTTCCTCAGGCATGTCTGACGACCAGGATTACTCCTTCCCTTCCTTATGAAGACTCAGATGCTGAAGCGTCCATTCCCTCTGTCTCCACTCCTGAAGACTACTCTTTTGGGGAAACTTTACACACCATGAGGGAACACTTCCACTGGGAAGGCCAAGATTACTCTGACTCCAAGAAAAGACTCCATGAGTTTCTTCTTCTTCCACAGCATAGACCCCTGGCAATTACTCCAGTTTTAGACATTTTGGATGATGTTTTCTCTGAATCCAGTTTAAACCCAGATTCCTTACCTCCAGCACCAGCTAAACCAGACAGATACTACTGAGTTCCTGATACTCATAAGTTTCTATACAAAAGTCCTACTGCAGACCCCGAGACCATTTCGCAGGGTCCCAAAGGGGTTAAGACCTCTACTGCTAAGAATCCACTTCCTTCGGAAAGAGATTCCAGAGCATTAGAAAGATGGGGAAAGAAAGTGCATACGTCTGCCACTTTGGCCATGAGGGCCTTAAACTGCCAATTCCACATGCTAAAATACCAACAGTATTTGATTACACAGTTAAAGCAGAAACTGATCCCTCAGACAGATCAACTTGATTTTAAAGAGATGCAGGATTTGCTGCATGCAGCAGAACAGGTGGGAAAGCAATACCTTAGTGTGGTTTTGATTCATTGGAAGCCTCATGTAGAGCAGCTGTCACAGGGTCTGTAATACGTAGGCATGCTTGGCTTAAAGAACAAGCCTTACCAGAACATGTCAAAGCAAAGTTATTGGATGCTCCATTGCAGAAAGATGTGTTATTTGGTGTCAAAGCAGAGGAAGTTTTAAAGAAAATGGAAGAAAAGGCAAAATCTATTTAAACAGTTGAAGATTTTTTACAGGTACAACCTTCTCGTTTCAGCAGAAACTGGCCATCAAAAAACTGGTCCTTTCCTGCATCAGACAGACCCCAAAGAGGTAGGTACAGGCGCCCAAGGGGCAGAGGCCAGCCACAAGGTTCTTTCAGGCCTAGACAATGGCATACAATAACTCAGAGGTGGAGACGAAAGATCTCAACCCTTCAGGAAACAAACACAATGACTTCCCTCTTCGCCTGCCAAGCAAAATTGCCCTGGCAGCACCTTTGGGAGGAAAACTGGCTCTATTGCCACAAAATTGGCGCATCATAACAAAGGACAAATGGATTCTGGACATTATTACCCGAGGCTACAGATTTCATTTCCACACTTTACCACGGATGAGAGGCATGCCAGACCTGCCTCCAAACCAATGGGCAGAGGCTCAAACGCAAATTACAGCTCTCATGGATATGAAAGCAATTCAAAAGGTACCTACAAAGGAGCAAGGTCAAGGTTTTTACTCAAGACTGTTTCTAGTCCCAAGAAAGGACAAAGCCTGGAGGCCCATCTTAGACCTCTCAATTCTAAACACATACCTGGAGGTACCCAAATTCAAAATGCTCACACTACAGCAGCTCCTTCCCATGCTGGGTAAGGAGTCTTGGCTGGTAACGTTGGACCTCAAAGAGGCATACCTGCATGTCCCTATCGGACAAGATTGCAGAAGATACCTAAGATTTTTGGCAGGTACAACGCATTATCAATTCTCTGCATTGCCCTTTGGCTCATCTACTGCACTCAGAGTATTTACGAAAGGCCTGGCATCAGTAATTGCATATTGCAGACAACGAGGAATACAAATTTATCCATATCTGGACGACTGCCTGATCCAAGCGGACAGCAAGGACATTCTCTTACAGCATCTGGTTTTTGTAACACAGCTGCTCAGTTGCCTAGGGTACACAGTAAACAAAAAGAAGTCAAAACAAATACCCTCGCAACAGATAATATTCCTGGGTGCCAGCTTAAATACAACGGCCCAGATGGCTTACCACACGCCAGACAAACAAAAACAATTGACTCACTACTTCAAAAAGATAGCAACTTTTACCCAGCTCACTGCAAGGAAAATCCTGCAAGCATTGGGGTTCATGGCATCATGCATTCAACTAATCCCATATGGAAAGCTGCATATGAGAAAATTACAATGGTACCTGAAAAGTGTATGGTCTCAACACAGGCACAGCCTCGAAACAAGTATACCTCTTATTCCTTGCCTTCAAAAAGAGTTCCTGTGGTGGGCTCAAGCATGTCAAATAAACAAGGGTCTAACTTTCGTCTTACCTCCAGCAAACCAAACCATGACAACAGATTCTTCAGACTATGCCTGGGGAGCACACATAGGACAGTGCACACAGGGCAAATGGTCTGCAAAACAAATGCATCTTCACATCAACCAAAAGGAGATGCTAGCTGTACAAAATGTACTGACAGCCTTCAAGGACCTCTTGCATCCAGGACAACTTCTAATAAGGACAGAGAACACCACAGTTATGTGGTACATAAACAAACAGGGAGGAACACACTCCTATCCTTTATGCAGACAGGCTATGACCTTATGGAACACAGCACTGACCTACCAAGTACAACTACAAGCACAATTCCTGCCAGGAAAGGAAAACATATTGGCAGACGAATTAAGCAGAAATATGGCAGATCCTCACGAGTGGAGAATGCACCCACAGGTATTTTCAGTGATAACTCAAAGATGGGGATGTCCAGACATAGATCTATTTGCCTCCCCCAACAATTGCCAATTACAAAACTTCTGCACAAGGACTTATCACTCCCTAGCCTGGAAAGTGGACGATCTATCATTCAGTTGGACAACACTGACAGTCTATGCCTTCCCTCCACTACCTCTATTGACCAAGGTATTATTGAAGGTCAGATCAGAGAGACCACAAATGATCCTCATTGCTCCGGACTGGCCACGCCAGCACTGGTACCCATTACCAAGGAACTTGACTCAGCCCTCCATGGATCTTGCCTCAATTCCCACAACTGTTGACTCAGAAAAACTCTCAAACCCGTCACAGCCAGCTCAGAACTTTAAATTTAGCTGCATGGAGAATTTCTTAAATTATCAATCAACACTTCTCTCAAAGGACATCTTGAATGTCATTTTGGAGGCCATGAGGCCCAGCACCAGGAAGACTTACTCAGACAAATGGAAAGATTTTGTGCATGGCACCAGGCTAAAGGTCAAAATCCCTGGATACCAAACATTCCTCTCATACTGCAATACCTAACTGAGATGCTACACAAAGGCCTTTCCTTCTCCTCCATTAAGATCCATGCTTCAGCCATTTCAGCTCAATATAATACGGATCCTCCAATTTTCTTGCACCCTTTACTTAGGCAGTTTCTCAGAGGGGCTAAGAATATAAGACCCCCCAGAAAACCACCAACACCAACTTGGGATCTGAACTTCGTTTTAGAAAAGTTAACACTGCCTCCTTTCGAACCAGCCTTCTCAGCAGAACTACAATACTCATCTTGGAAAACAGCCTTGTTGGGAGGGTGGCCTAATGGTTAAGGTGTTTGTCTTGCAAGCACAAGGTGCAGGGCTTGAATCTCACAAGGGATAATTGGCTAGGCTTAAAATGGCTCGCAAGGACAGTTAGCTTAGTACTAATCTATGAACCTATATATACCTTGTTACTGGCTATTACCTCAGCACGCAGGGTCTCAGAACTACAGGCACTTATGGCAGTGGAACCTTTCATCATTTTCCATCAGGACAGAGTCTCATTACGAACTAACCCTACCTTCATGCCCAAGGTAGTATCCAGTGTGGCTTTGAATCAGACCATTCATTTACCCACCTTTTTATCCTAACCCACAGAATAAAGGAGAAAGGCTCCTTCACTCTTTGGACATTCACAGACAGCTACGTTACTATTTAGATAAGACAAAGATCTTCAGAAAAACTGACCAACTCTTTGTATCATATGCTGCAGGTTCACAAGGAAAGGCTATTTCAAAACAGACCATCTCCAAATGGATAGCACATTGTATCCGCTTTTGCTGCTCGCACCATGGGAAGGCATTGCCTGTCAATATTAGATTCCATTCTACCAGGGCTACTGCAACCTCAGCAGCCTTTCTCAGAGGGGTTCCAACCAAAGACATTCTGGAGGCAGCTACTTGGAGTTCAGTGCACACCTTTACCAAGCACTACCACCTTCCATTATACTCAAACACCAGAGCTGGTTTTGCCACTGCAGTTCTGCAGGGCATCCTAGCATCACCTAACCCAGTTTAGTACCAGCCACCCTTCCATAGCTTTGGGATTCTACCCAAGTGTGATGACTGCAGCAGTATAGCACGATGAACATAGTACAGTTTTGTACCTACCATAAATGTAGATGTTCGAGTGGTTATACTGCTGCAGTCCAGGTTACCCTCCCTCCCTCCATCCCCTCTACATACCAGGGTGTTAGTTACAACTCCATGTACATCAATCAATTGGATGCATGTCTATATGGTGTATTTGCTAACAGCTAGTACTATTGTTTATCTACTAAGGTGTTGTTGCATAGCCATTGTATTGCCTTCCTAGTTGGGGGCACCTGACATCTGGGGCAAGAAAAACTGAAGAAAATGGCGTTGGCTGTCTCTTTTATACCCCTGTCGCACTGACGTCAGGGAAGAGGCGACTACAACCGACGCCGGACCAGGACTTTGGGATTCGGCCGACTGCGGGGCCGCCTGACGACAGGATAACCCAAGTGTGATGACTGCAGCAGTATAACCACTCTAACATCTACATTTATGGTAGGTACAAAACTGTACTTTTGCAAGTGCCGGTCGTTCATCTCCTGAAGTTTTCGTTTTTGAGTTTCAGAACCAAAGTCTTCAACTAAAGCTAAGTACCCCGTTGGGGAAACTTTTTCTTGCTCTAAACCGATGTCAGTAAAAGTCAATAATTGTATTTCTTGTGGAAAGCAAATACCTCATAAAGATTCATACTGTATTCCTTGCCTAGGCCCTGACCACAACATACCTCGCTGTCGGTTTTGTGCTTTATTTAAACCTCAAATTATTCGTCGTTGGTATATTTTCGCTTCTAAATATTTTGGTGCTTTGTTCAATTGTCCAGATATGTCTTCGGTAAGCCACCCGACTACTGACATTTTAAAAAAACACAAAGATAAAGACAGAGACAGGCCGCCTATGTCCAAAGCTGCCGATAACGCTTCTCCTAAGCTAGTCGCCAGTTCGCCAGTACTCAGTGAGGTGCTTTCATAGCCCCTGCTACCCGCTACTTCAGATTCGCAGGCCTTTACTGAGCCACATTCGGAGTCCGGTATGCAGTGAAATGCTTCAACTGTGGAACCTGTATGTCTGTACCTTGGATGTGTCCGGAACCACTGTGCAGGCACCGGCTTCTGAGGGTATACTCAAGCCTACTGACTTGCATATTAAACAGGCGCCATCTTCTTCAAGGCCTAAAACTCAAACCATGCCTAGGAAACTGACAACCAGACCGCATGGTCATCAGGTCTCTATGCCTAAAAAACAAATAAGAATGGCTGAAAACCTTATTACTTTAAGTCAGGGGAAGCAAAGCTTCCCCCTCTAAGAGACCTAGGACTGAATTTGCTTATAATACTTCTGACGAGGATTCTGAAATTTCTGTCTCCTCTGATGACCAGGATTTACCCTTATCCACTTATGAGGATTCTGATGCAGAGGACTCTAGTCCCTCTGCTTCTCCCCCAGAGGATTTTTCTTTTGATGAAACCTTGCATACTCTTAGGGAGCATTTTCACTGGGAAAGCCAGGATTACTCTGATTCTAAAAAGAGGCTTGGAGATTTCTTACTCCTGCCCTAACACAGGCCTTTAGCTGTCCCTCCTGTGCCGGACATTGTTGATGATGCCTTTTTGGAATCTAGCTTGGCCCCTGACTCTTTACCTCCTGCTCCCAGGAAACCTGATAGATATTACAGGGTTCCTGATTCTCACAAGTTTCTTTTTAAAAAATCCTACTGCGGATCCTGAGACCATTTCACAGGGAGCCAAGGGCATTAAGGCTACTACTGCCAAAAATCCTACCCCCTCTGATATTGATTCCAGGACCCTGGATAGATTGGGTAAGAAGGTATACACCTCTGCAACCTTGGCCATCAGGGCATTAAATTGCCAGTTTCATATGTTAAAGTATCAGCAGCATATTATTGGATTGCTTAAACAGAAAATGATGATGATTCCCGATTGTGCTGAAAATAAGGATTTACAGGAATTTAATGCATTCTGCTGAACAGGTTGGAAAACATACTTTGCTTTGTGGTTTTGATTCACTAGAGGCATCTTGCAGGGCTGCTGTCATCAGGTCTGTACTTAGAAGGCATGCTTGGCTTAAGGAGCAATCTTTGCCAGATTATGTTAAAACTAAATAAATTGCTGGATGCTCCCTTAAATCAGGACCGCCTGTTTGGCAACAAAGCAGAAGACGTTCTTAAAAAGATGGATGAAAAAGCTAAATCTATGCAAACAGTTAAAGATTTCTTACAAGTGCAGCCTCCAAGATTTAGTAGGCATTGGCCCTCAAAAAATTGGTCCTTTCCTGCCTCTTCCAGGCCTTCCCAGTTCAAACCCAGAACCAACAGAACAACCAGGCTTCAGTCCCAGGCTACGCACAGCCTCCAAGATTTAGTAGGCATTGGCCCTCAAAAAATTGGTCCTTTCCTGCCTCTTCCAGGCTTTCTCAGTTCAAACCCAGAACCAACAGAACAACCAGGCTTCAGTCCCAGGCTACGCACAGGACTAAGCAGTGGGGGGGCTCCCACTTCCAAGTCAGGGAGTAGTAACACTCCCACTATGGTAAGCTGTCTCAATGACTTAATTTTAAAACTTCCAAGCTCCTTTAGAGGGAAAGATTGCTCTGCAAGCAAAAAACTGGGAACTCATTACCCAGGACAAATGGGTTTTAAACATAGTTTCCCAAGGATACAGATTTCACTTCCACACGTTACCAACCCCAAACGGTTGGCCATTCCTGCCCCCAAATCAGTGGGCAGAGGCTTAAAAGCAAGTACTCTCTCTAAGATTAGAGGCTATTCAGACTGTACCAGAAGAGGAAAAGGGACAAGGTTTCTACTCAAGACTTTTCCTGGTACCCAAAAAAGACAACTCATGGCGTCCTATCCTGGACCTTTCTATCCTAAACACCTTTTTGGTGATTCCAAAATTCAAGATGCTAACGCTTCACCAGTTGCTTTCAATGATAGGCAAAGATGACTGGTTGGCTACACTGGATTTAAAGGAAGCCTACCTGCACATCTGAATAGGGGAATCTTGCAGAAGATACCTACGCTTCAAAGCAGGCTGCATGCATTATCAGTTCTCTGCACTGCCCTTTGGCTTATCTACTGCGCCCAGGGTATTCACAAATTGCCTAGCTCCAGTCATTGCATTTTGCAGGCAAAGAAATATTCTAATATACCCATACCTGCACGATTGTCTAATTCAGGCAAAAAGTTAAGACATACTTTTGAATCATCTGGCATTTGTACAAAAGGTGCTAACTTGTCTGGGGTACACCATAAACAAAAAGAAGTCACAGCTGGTACCCTGTCAACAAATTATATTCCTGGGAGCAAGCTTGAACACAACTTCCCAGATGGTTTTCCTCACGCCAGAGAAACAAATTCATTTGACAACTTACTTCAAACTAGTGGCCACAAAGACCCTGATATCTGCAAGGCAAATACTGCAAGCCTTGGGGTTCATGGCCTCGTGCATTCTACTAACTCCATATGCAAGACTGCATTTGAGGAAACTACAATGGTATCTAAAAAGCCTATGGTGTCAACTTTCTCAGGATCTAGAAGCAATGATTCCTATCATATCTTGCCTAAGGTTAGAATTCCTTTGGTGGGCAGAGGCCTGCCACCAAAACAAGGGACTACCATTCACTGTACCCCCTACCACCCAAACCCCAACAACAGATGCATCAGGCTATGCATAGGGGGGCTCACCTGGCAGGTAAGTGCATTCAGGGCAAATGGAACCCAAGTCAAATGCACCTGCATATCAATCAAAAAGAAATGTTAGCTATACAGAATGCTCTGACAACCTTCAAGGACCACATTCTTCCAGGACAATTGATGGTAAAGACTGACAAAACCACTGTTATGTGGTACATAAACAAGCAGGGGGCTACCCATTCCTACCCCCTCTGCAGACTAGGCATGGCTCTCTGGAACACAGCTTTGAGCTACCAAGTGCATCTAAAGGCTCAATTCCTGTCAGGAAAACTAAATACACTGGCAGACGAACTAAGCAGAAATCTAATGGACCCACACGAGTGGAAACTGGAATTAAAGACTTTCAACATGTTGATAAACAAATGGGGGAGCCCAGATATAGACCTGTTTGCCTCCCCCCAGAACTACCAATCGGACAAATTCTGCACAAGGACTCCCCACAAACAAGCTTGGAAAGTGGATGCTCTGTCCTTCATCTGGGAAAATCTATTTGTTTATGCCTTTCCTCCTCTCCCTCTCTTCTCCAAAGTACTACTAAAGATCAAACAGGACAAACCAAGGACAGTACTGATTGCACCAGACTGGCCACGCCAACATTGGTACCCCCTCTTGCGCAGTGTCAGCTAGTGCCATGGCACCTGCCTCTGACCCCCTACCCTGCTGTCACAGCAGGAGAGTCGGATTCTGCACCCTCAGCTTCAAACCCTGAACCTGGCAGCC
>NC_056727.1:1229899515-1229934515 GCF_019279795.1 Protopterus annectens | reverse complement strand
TAACAATATGGAAACCCTATAGAAAAACAAGCATGAATAAACTGGAAACAGTACAGTGGAAATATATACTAAGGGCATCCATGGATGTGAAAATCTAAGTTATTATGAAAGACTAAAATATCTGAACTTGTACAGTGTCTCTTGCAGATGTTTAAGAGGCGATCCTATTCAGGTATTTAGGGCATTTAGGGACAAATTACCTCTGGGAATGTTTGGGGTTATCAAAAAGTACTAGAGAATTGTCAGATAACCTACGTAGAAGATTCTATAGGAATGAGAAGTGTACTAATTGGTTCTCTGACAGAGTAGCTGATGCTTGGAACAGACTACCAAATTACATTAAAGCAAGTACTAGTTAGATATTTTTAAGAACAGCCTGGACATTTATTATGGGAACAAGTGTTTTGGCATATTAGCAAGCTAGAAGGGCTTTAATGCCCATGCTTGAAACATTTGCATGTATGAAAGTATAACAAAACCATAGTAACTATATACACAAGGGTATAAATCACACCCTGGCAATACAAGTAAAGAACTAAGCAAGGGGGCTGGAGGGAGGGGACATCTACTGCAGCAGTGATCTTTTTCTAGTATTGTAGGGTGTGTAGGACTTTCTTCCTGGGGTGTGTTCTGAATCCATACTGACAGCACTTTGGTGGTGTAGTATATCAAGAAACAGGAAGAAACTGTTTATATCCTCTCTGCTGAGAAGCCATGGGAGTTTGGCAATTGGTGATGTCTCCACAGCAATTTATGATCACAGCACACATTAAAGGTAGAACCAGCCTCCCAGAGAACCTCCCCAGCAAATGCTTCTTAATGCCTCACGAGTTATCCCTCATTTCATCGGTGTAGCAGATGCTTTCGCTACTAGGGCAAGCCTGGCTCAGATCTTATCTGCAACCAACACCAAGTGCTGCAGCTGCTTTACCCTAATTCCTCCACAAGGACAGGCACCCAGGAATGCTCTAGTCCGTCCTTGGTCTCCTGGACTCCTTTATGCCTTCCCTCCTATTCCCTTTATGACAAGGTTTCTCTGTGCAGGGCTTTTGTTATCCTCATTACCTAGTTTTAGCCTCATGCTTTTGTCTCTCAGGAAATGGCCATGGCTGCTCAATCCCCTACTGGATCTTCAATCGCATCCATCCCATAAGCCACATTTGGACATGTCTTCCTGAAGTGAACTGCATGGTTTCTCCAATTCCAGTGATGGCCAAAGACTCTTCTTTTTCTTCCAGGGTTATTCAGATCCTCACTGCCCTTAGAAAGGCACCACTATAAAGTTGTACAAAAGTAAATGGAGAAGATTTTGGCTTTGGGAAGTACAACAAGGACTAGATCCTGTTTTGGTATCCTTTCTTTCAGTCCTAGAGTTTCTAGCAATCTTATGTGACTGACTATAGTTATTAACAGTCAAGCTTCAGTCACCAGTTTTCATCAAGACTTTAACTCTGCATATCAAACTTCTCAAAAGGTTTGCAAAGCTTTTCTAAAAGGGATCCTTCTGCTGAGACCCCACCCCATTCCTTTCTCTTCCATGGGACTTTAATTCGGTTTTAAAGGCCCTTACTCTACCCCATTTGAACTTTCCTTCTCTTGCAGGTTTAAATACCTTTCCTGAAAAACTTAGATTCTGGGCGAAATAACATCCACCAGGAGGATTTCAGAATTACGTGCTTCCTCCTGTAGACCATTCTGTCTAGTTTTCTACAAGGAGAGAGTTTCTCCCCAAACTAATCCATTCTTTTTACCTAAGGATGCTTTTGAATCTATCTTGAATCGGAGTTCCCATCTTCCAGCCCCCCCCACTATACCAATAGAAGAAAGTTTGGACTTAACTTGCATTCATAGACCGCTTCACTGTAACTTACATTATTCTAAGAACCTGCATAAGCACAACCAACTTTTTGTCTCTTATACTCTTCCAGTAAGATGGGCTCTAATGTTTCCTTAATTACTCTGTCCAGATGGCTGTTTGGTTTCATTATGCAGGTATATGCCATCAGCAGCAAACCTTTATTGTCAAAACGCAAGACTCATTCTACAAGGTCCATGTCAGCTTCTGTGACCTTCTTCAAAAATTCCTCAGTTGACATTTTTGCAGATGCAGCATTGGTAAGAATGTGTATATTTATCAAGCACTAAAAGCTGAATATGATATCCAGATCCATGTCTTCCTTTGAATCCACCTTCTTTAAGGGTATCCTGTCATGTCACCCAGAGGAATAAGTAGTTCTGGACTTTGTCTCAACAGTCAAGATGGATGGAGAAGATAAGTACACAACTTCCGTATCTTACATTACCATAATGCTGAATCTTCATTATCTGACTCTATCCACCTTGAAACCCTGCCCACTTTCCCCTCTAAATTGTTGTTTCCTGTCTTCTGTACAGACCTGGTAGATCTGTGCCTGAATGTTTTACTTTCCTGCCTTTTCCATCACCTACATATTATATTTAGGAACAAACTTGATCTGAGGAGCTGAGAGGACACAGGTGCATTATGGGAGAGGAGAAGTTCAAGCTCTGGAGACAGCAGTAGCTGTTGATGGTTAGGATCCACCACAAGGGTGGATAACCCCAACAATGAAGGTAGATCGAGTGAGATAATGAAGATCAGCATTATGGTAAGTGAATAACACTTGTTTTTGCCATGTGAAAGGAGAACCTTCTTACTTGTGTACTGTTACTCAGAGGTGGATGGAGAAAGAGAAGTCCTTATTATAGTATTTAAGTAGTGACTGCTCTTTCTTTGCTACTTCTCAGTCCCAGAAGATCCTATTTTAACAGTGAATTGTGCCTTTGTATATTGTTGTAATAAGTGGCGAGTGATTTAGTAATGGGGAATTAAGTCAGTGTAAACCCCTTGGTAGCTGTACTGGTTAAATTGAGAGTAAAGTGTAGCTATTCCTAGTTTCAGATGTTATACTGTCAGCTAATTGTTTAGCTTATGGTGGATTTCATTCTTGATTTTCGTACATATCCACTTTATTTCATTTGTATGAAGTATAACCTTGTTGTTATTATCGTTGTTGTTATTATTAACATTACTATTACTACTTTTATTCGTGGCACAGTATATCTCATGATGGGTCTGTTTCTTGATTGAAAATTTTCTCAAACAAGAAACATTGAGACCCATTAAAGCGAAAGTGCACTAAATCGAAAGTGCACTTTCGCAAAAGCCGGTTCTCTAAACCAGGGGAAAAAAATACTTTAAACACTATTTTGCAGGTGGCAAACCGCCTGCACCCCCCCATGTGGGGGGTTGTGCCCTCCACACACCCCTACTTAAATATACCAACTCAGAGATCACACTACAGTGGGGAAAAGGATAGATTTCCTTATCCCCACTGTAATGTGCTTCAGAGAACCAGCTTTAGTGAAAGTGCACTTTCAACTTGGTGCACTTTTGCTTAAATGGGTTCAATCCTCTGGTTGTCGAGAGTGTGTTTTCGACAATCAGAAGTAGACCCCTCATGATACAAGATTTAAGTAACTCTGTTTATATTCAGGGTATTAATAATACTGGCTACCAGCTTAAACTAATCAGTTGTTTTTATTTCCCCTAAGAAAGCAGAGTACTGCTTGGGATTGTACTCAGATGTTATGATTTTCTGTGGCCTTAACTATTCCCAGATAAGGTAGCACTGTTCTGAGGAGGGATACTTAACCATAACAGTAGATCTTCAGTCAAGAAATGCTCCGTGAAACAGTGAAGCTACGTACCCACTATCCAGATGTTCTTTGTGTTTCACTGTTGCAGTCATTACAAACTGTACTTTATTTATGGGGAGGTAGACTTTTTCTTGTAGGTGTTTACAGTGAAGCTTTCTTCAAGAGGTTATTTCTCATGATTTAGGGAGAATACTGTGACTACTGAACTTTGAGAACAGTGCACACTTCAGATTTTGACCTCTTTATTTTGCAGTATTCCTTCACTTTACATACTATTTCCCTGATTTCTTTTTATTGAAATACGTCTAGACATAATTCACTTCTCATATGTTTACTAAAATGTTATTTCTATGCCTTACTGAGCAGCCTAGACATGCACAGCTATTGCACAATTTTCATTTTAAGTTACTGTTCAAGGAAGTCAGATTTCAAAGTAGATGACTATCAAAATGTTAATGCAGTAGGTGTTTTAATTATTTCAACACTGAATTTGAATTTACTTTTCAGAAACCTTTTTGGGTTTGCATTAATTTGTTTGCATTGTAGAAGCAGCTAAGGTATAGTCTTCTGATTGTTACAGTTGTCCTAGCAATGTTTTTGTTGTTGCCTTTTTTTGTTAAGTGCAGTTTTTATATTTATTGCACTTGGGTGTAGTGGAGAATTTGTATTGGCTATCCTTAAGCACAGCTAAGGAACGATTTCAGAGATGTCTGCTGAGCTGAGTTGCAGCTTCCGAACCACTTTGAGAAAGTGTTATGCAAATGCAGACATAATTAAATGTAAATGAGGAATATGTATAAAAAAATCTGAGTTTATGTAAATTAGCCCATCCCTGCTCTGTATGATTTATACTTGCTTTTTGATGCATATCTGCTCCATTGTGTTAAAGCTTTTAAAAAAAGTCATGCCTTTTTCATCTGCTTTGCTGTCTGTGGAGATGCTTGCACTTGCTTTACTTGTTTCCCGTTCTGTGCAGCTAGTCTCAGTTGCGCCAAAACTAGGTATGCTCAGTGGTGCTTGCTAATCAAGTGGAAGAAGACAAATATAGACAAAGGCTAACATATACAAACTTTGCTGATCATGAAATCTTATGCAGATTTAGAGAGGACAAGGAAATAGTATAGGCTTTGCGTTTGTGTGGCCCACTGACTGGGACGGGGATGTGTGGCCTTCCTGTACCTATGGACGCTTTGATATATATATTGCCTTTACTATGCTTGCCATGGGGATCTCCCAGAGACAAAGTGGAGGCACTTTTGGTATCTCACAGGATGATTACCTGAGAATGCATTTCCTCAACATACTCTTTGCAGATGTAGATCAATACATCGATTTCCCATGATCACTTCAGCACAGATCCAGTATCATGCATGCTTTCTGTAGGATTGCACACTTTCCTAAGGTAACTAATATAGTAATTTGCAATCATTTGCACCATGGGTGAATGGTAGCCCTTCCTTTTTTGGTACCACTCGTATTAGCTGCTAGGGATTGTGTGACACTTGTGGGTGCATCACCAATGTGTCATCTCCCCATGATTCTTATGTTTGACACACAAGCTTACTCTATTGCCTCTTCCTACATGGTAGGATTCCTCATGCTCACCTAGGGGTAAGTACAAATAATTTCACTGTTCCCAACTATAGGTATTTCACTATCTATAGCTTGGTATAGGTTTATCTAGTAATCATCCTCTTACTTATTGTATGTCTCATCCCTCTTTTGTTTTGCTAATGACACTAGTCTGTAACCCTCAGGTTGCTGCTGAGGAGTGCTGTAGCAGCCCTCTATCAGACATGGCTAGTCATTGCATGAGTGTTTGGTTTGCTCAAAGTCTATGCTTCCTTGACAAGTCTGGAGATGCCTTTCTGTATAGCTGTGCTACTGCATAAATGTTTACCACCTACTGCTGTCTGCAGAACATGATCTTGCATTGGTGTGGTGCACAGCTGCCACATCCAGTTAGTGGCAGTGCAGTTCCGTCTGTCACTTCTCCCACCAGTGACAATAGTGGCCAGCTGATGGCAGTAATATGGCAATATCTGTGGCAGGCACATACACAGTGTAGGGTTGCATAGGCAAAACAACTGCTTCTAGTCCAAAACTATTGGCCATGATATTCACTTAGTGAAAGTGTAAAAAAAAGTTCAGTCAGACAATCCTGTGATGTTTACAGGGGCACTTGTGGGTTGTGCCAAGTGGTCTGTTGTCTGCTTACACTGTCCCTCAGATACTTTCTGTATATGAGCAAAATAAATGTTTTCTAAGTGTACAATTGCTTATCATTTTTACAGTGTTGAGGGGTAAGTAACACAAGTGATAGCTATACTGACATGTTTTGACTTAACTGTGAGTTAATGTTTATGGCTGTACTGATGCTTTTCACTACAATTTCCAAAGCAGAGTATGACACCTATGTATTCTAATTATTTGCACTGGAAAACTCACCCCCACCCATAATATTCTCATTACTGTTTTTCACTTTTCAGTAAGAACTTCAGCAGAATCAGTATGCTGAAATAGACTTCTGGGTGAATACTGTTTGCCTCTTGCTAACTTTCAAAATGCAAGTTTTATTTGGAAGGTGTCATAAACAGTGTCCCCTAAAGATAGTGTAGGTTATGGTCCCATAGACTGAGATCAAGTTACTGGTATGTGAGTTTGATGCTATGTTCCGATGATGGGATCTACTGGACGCGGGGTGGACATTTTGACCTAACCGTGCTGCGGGATGTGACAGGTTCAACCCTTTGTTGTGAAAATCTGAGAAAGCCTACCTGGCTTCTTCAGGTAATCCACAGGAGTGCCTGCAACACTTTGTTGAAATGCACATAGTGTCCAGTCTGTTCATCCACCATGCATGTGGACAGTTCCCTAGCCACAGCCACCTGTGGTTCTCAAGTGTGTGCCTGTTAAGACTTTACCAGTGTATGCATAGATGCTAATATGGATACTGTACATGAGTCATCCTAGTATTCTGTCTAGCTGCCATAATTCCCATGTAATGGTGAAATTCCTTACTTATTCTTTGCAGTACTCTAACTTTCTGTACCAAAGTCTCAGTGGCAATAGCCTGGGCTTGAACTATGTCATGCCACATCTGGTACTGGTTAGCCAAGGCCATGCGTACCTCTGGAGCTAACTGGGAAATACTTCTATGCCTGGCGCCTCTATGTACAGGTGTGGCAGTAGGTGCTGCTACTTGTAAAAGAAGTCTCATCAGGGGGTTCAGGCTGTACATAAGAAATAAGTCTTGAGTTGTGGGGTGTACCCCCAGTGAAATGATGTCTTCATTGTGTAGAATGTGTCACCCTACATCACTGCTTTAGGACGTTACCCCCTGCTGTGTTTAAGACACCCTTCCAGTGCACTCTGACTATTTTACTTTCCTCGGGCTGTGTTGTTGTTGAGAGTTATGAAATCATCGGCAGCTGTTCTGTTGCCAACATCGTTCTGCTGTGTTCAAGCACTGGATGAGGTCGTTTCCAATGTTAATCCTGTGAAGACGTAAGTGAAGATGTGGTTAAAAAAGCTGACCATATTTGCATCTCTAGACCCAAAGATTGCTGGGCCCGGAAAATCTCCCTCATCAGCTCCTTCAGTATCTGTGCCGATAGTTTGAATTATGGAGCTGGTCCCCGGTCTCCCCTACTTTAAGGTCACCTTTACTACAACCAATATGATCTCCTACCCCCTCCTTTCGGGGGAGTCTTTCTGATGATGACATGGATCAGGTGGTGCACAGACTTTTAAGGACACCGGCACTGGGCAAACTGCTATTGGCTCCAACCCTGAAGGATTCAGAACCGAACAGGACCTCCCCTTTGTCGATTCCTTCTCCAAGCCAACCTGGGACCTCTGAACCAGAATGTCTGGAACCTACCATAGTGGAACCCTTGGTGCCCAGACCCATTCCGGGATCTTCTGGCCCGACATCTGCTCTGACATCCTCCGTTCCATCTGAACTGAAGGGGTCTAGGAGCCAACGCTCTCCAGTCGGGTTCAGGGAGGACAGACAGATCGGACATTTGTCGGATCTGAACACTCGGGGCTTCAGCGTTAGTCAGCTCAGCTCCTACATCAGCCTCGGAGCCAACCCCCTTGATTCTGGGGATGCCTTCTGACTCTTCAGAGCCAGAGGTGTCCTCGGATCAGGGGAGGAGGGAGGCTTTCGAGGTGATGAGTGCAGTCACCACAGACAGCTGCACTCTGACATTCTTCCTACAAAGGCACTGGCATCTGTCTTAGCACCACACCATCGACAGACACGCGGAAGACCCTAGGCCTCAGGATGCCCCATCGGGTGAACCCCTTTTCGGAAACCTCTCCAGAATACCCTTCTGAAGAGGTCTCTAGTAAGAGACTTTGCAAAAGGAAGCATTTAGACTCCCCAGCGGAGTCTGTCACTACGGACATAGATCTTGATGAGTCAGAAGAGTCCCCACGGTCACCCTCTGAGGATGTCTCCTTTGCCGACATCCTAGAAATCCTTAGCGAGGTGGCTGGAAGCCCATCAACCCTTCTAAGGAGGAGTCTGTATACCTGAAGGCTTTTGGGTCTCCCCCCTTCCGCCACTAGACTCAGTTGAACCTGTTCTGTGTAGGCCAAACAAATTTATTACTGCACCTACAGACAGGGAATTTTTACTAAGGGTATCCCAGTGCATGCTATGGTGGTGGCGGCAGCCACAAAAAAGGTACTTTCAGAGACATCTTCATCTGTCCATCCGCCGAACAGGGAATCTCATACAATGGGCAGATACAGAAAGCGCATGTTCTCTTTAGCAATTTAGGAGATACTCTACAAGGTTCAGTAGCTGCAGGGGAATCTGACAAGGTTTCCTCTCAGCTCTCAATCTTAAACTCCGTGATTAACTCCTTGAGGCTCAGTTCTTATGCAACAGATGGAACCAGTAGGGCAGCGGGTTCAGGAATTTCCATGAGACATTCCTGGATGCACTTATGTGACTTTGCAAAATCCTTTAAGTCTACCTTTGTTAATGCCCCCTTGTATGGCTTGTCCCCTCTTCGGGCCAAAAGTTAAGGACACACTCACCAGGTGTGAGCAAGAAGGGAAAACTCTTTCTGCCATAGGAGTTAATTTTTCCCTACCTTCCAGACCTTACCCAAAAGGTCAAAACGGAGGAAAGATGTGGTTCCGAAAATCCCAGAGAGTTTTTCAGGGCACATGTGATGACTTTTCCCCCAGGGTCAGAGGGGGAAGTAGTAATGAGAGATGCTGTCCACGCAGCAGAGGGGGTAGTAGTAATGGGGTCCGCAAAATCAGGGCAACAGGGATTCATTCCGTGGTAGGCCCTTTCAGCGCTCCTGAAGGGAGGCGTGTCTGTCCATCTCTGGAGGCAGTCAGGGGTCACTTATCTTTGTACCAAGAATACTGGCTGGAAATAAAAGACAAGTGGGTACAAAGTATCCTATCCAGAGGCTACTCTATACCCTTCTCCCTTCCCGTCCCAAACATAAAAAACACTCTGGACGTTCCACTCAGTCAGAGGGAACAGGCAACTCTAGAAATTCAAAAGTTGCTGGACAAAATAGTCATCCAGAGAGTCCCGACAAACCAAATAAGATCTGGAACTTACTCAGGGTTCTTTTTAATGCCAAAGAAAACAGGGGACTGGAAGCCCATTTTGGACCTCAGCAGATTAAATGAATCGGTAAGAAAGACAAAGTTCTGGATGGTAACACTGTAGTCGATTTTTTCCCTTTCTGGGAAAAGACAATTGGGTGTGCTCTATAGACCTTCAGGATGCATACTACCACATAAAAATAGACAGGCCATGCAGGAGTCCTCTGCATTTTTGGCTGGGAGCCAGTCATTACCAATTTCAGGCCCTGCCCTTTGGCCTCACTACAGCCACCCAGAGTGTTTACCAAGTGTATGGCAGTGGTCACTGCTCACTTGAGATGTCTGGGATTCCGAGTGTTTCCGTATCTAGATGACTGGCTTCTAACTGCCACCACCAAGCATCTACTACTAAAAACAAGAGACACCACATTACTTCTTTGCTCTCACCTGGGAATCGCGATAATTTATGAAAAACTGCCTTGTTGCCATCTCAATGTATCGTTTTTATAGAGGCAGATCTAGACACAACAAAAATAATGGCAAAACTTTCTTCAGAGAGTTTTAGTTCTGCAACATCAAGTCTTAAACCTTCTTTCCAAAAGAAGAGTACAGGCAAGAACAGTTCTGAAAGTCTTGGGAGCCATGGCAGCAGCGATAAACTTGGTTCCATTAGCACGCATATGCATGAGAATCTTGCAGTGGCTGCTGTTCACTCAGTGGTTGTTGCAGGAACTACCCATGTCTCACCAAATTCTGAGGAGTCCTGCAAAAAAGACATTCGCTGGGGGCCTCACTCCACTGACGTGTCAACAGGTCAACCCTTTGTCCTTCCACAGCCTTTAGCCAAAGTAACCATGGACACATCCCAGATAGGGTGGGGGGGGGCATTATGTGGAAAGGACAGTCCAAGGCACTTGGCAAGATCACAATACCCATTTCCACGTCAGTGTCCTAGAGATGAGCGGTGCTTTTGGCGGTGCAGGCAGATGTTCATCGTGCATACAGGTGCAGTAATCACAGATGGGTTTTCTGCCGTCAGGCGGGTCCTCGGTCGGCCGAATTCCAAAGTCTAGGTCCGGCGTCGGTTGTCGCTTTCTTTCCTGACGTCAGTGAGGCAGGGGTATATAAGACACAGCCAACGCCATTTTTTTCAGTCTTTTTTGCCACGCGGTGCCCGAAGCAGAAGCAGTTCGCAAGTGCCAGTTGGCCAGCTCCTGAATTTACGAAAAATTGGAAACCGAAGTCTTCTTTAAAGCTAAGTACCCCGTTGGGGAAACTTTTCTTGCCTCAGACCGATGTCAGAAAAAGTTAACAATTGTATTTCTTGTGGGAAGCAAATACCGCATAAGGATTTCCATTCCCTCTGCGTACCTTGTTTAGGCCCAGACCACGACGTCTCGGGCTGTCGCTTTTGCGCTACTTTCAATAAACGCACTATTAAGCGTCGGGCGGAGTTCGCCCAACACTTTTTTGGTAAAGCCTTTGATTATAAAATGTCGTCGGAGACTCCGACTACCATTTTGTCCAAAAACCGCAAGGACAAGGACCGACACGTGAGGTCCGCGGTCCCCACTGACACCACGCCAAAACCGGCTACACGTGGTCCGGTTCTCAGCGAGACGCCTATGCAGTCCCTGACTACCGACGACACTTCTTTGGCGGTGTCTTCTGTAACTGAGACCGCAGGTACCTCGGCCCATACCCAGACTACAACCACCGAAGCCACTGAGCGTTGAGCCTCCTAATGAGGACAGGTCCACTTCCACCCATGGTGTCTTTAGACCCTCATCTTCCTTTTCCATTAAGGCCTTTACTAAGTCCAAATCAGCCAGGCATCCCAAGAGGCCTGTTGCACAGGGCCCATCTCCAGGCCCCATGCCTAAAAAGCAGATGCTTAAAATGGCTGAGGATTTAATTACTCTTATCAGGGGTTTCCAACCCCCTCCAGACAAGAGACCCAGAGTGGAGGAAGAGTCTCCCTCTTCTGATCAGGGCTCCATTTATTCAGAACATTCTGATGTAGAGGAACACTCTTACTCCCCTTTTGAAGATTCTGATGCAGAGCAGTCCATTCCTTCTGTATCTCCTCCTGAGGATTTTTCTTTTGGGGAAACCTTGCACACCTTGAGGGAACACTTCCATTGGGAAGGCCAAGACTTTTCTGATTCCAAGAAAAGACTTAGGGAATTTCTTTTGTTACCTCAACACAGACCTCTGCCGATACCTCCTGTCTTGGACATACTTGATGATGTTTATTCGGTGGCTTGCCTTAATCCGGATTCCCTGCCTCCTGCCCCAGTCAAGCCTGATAGGTACTACAGAGTTCCTAACTCTCACCAATCTCTTTACAAAAGCCATAATGCTGACCCTGAAACCATCTCTCAAGGCCCCAAGGGAATGAAGGCCTCTACTGCTAAGAATCCACTACCTTCCGAAAGAGAGTCAAGATCCTTAGAAAGGTGGGGAAAAAAGGTATATACCTCGGCCACCCTAGCCACGAGGGCCTCAAATTGTCAGTTTCATATGCTTAAATATCAGCAGTTTCTGTTATCACAATTAAGAAATAAAATGTCTCAACCCTGAACAACCAGATTTGAAGGAGTTGCAGGATATGATGCATAGTGCAGAACAAGTGGGTAAACACACCTTGCAATGTGGCTATGATGCCCTAGAGGCCTCAAGTAGAGCTGCTGTTACAGGATCAGTCATTCGTAGACATGCCTGGCTTAGGGAACAAATCTTGCCTGATCACCTAAACTACTAGATGCTCCTTTACAAAAGGATGTGCTATTTGGTACTAATGCTGAGGAGATACTACGGAAAATGGAAGAAAAAGCCAAATCTATGCAAACTGTCAAAGCTTTTCTACAGGTTCAACCACCACGTTTTAGCAGAAATTGGCCTTCTAAAAACTGGTCCTTTCCAGCCATGGACAAGCCCCAAAGAGGTAGATACAGGCGCACAAGGGGCAGAGGACAATCACAAGGATCATGTAGAGGCAGGCAATGGCAAACTCCAGCACCAAGAGGTGGCGAAGACAGTGCACAACAATACAGGAAACAAACCCAATGACTTCCTCCTTTCCATGCCAAGCAAGTCTCAGCTGGCAGCACTATTGGGAGGAAAGCTGGCATTATTTACAAGAAATTGGCATATTGTCACAACAGACAAATGGATCCTGGACGTTATAAACAGAGGCTACAGATTTCATTTTCACACTCTTCCAAAAATGAGAGGCATGCCAAACCTGCCACACAATCAAAGGGCAGAGGCACAACTACAAATTTCAAAGCTCATAGACATGAAAGCTATTCAAGAGGTACCTACTCACGAACAAGGTCAAGATTTTTATTCCAGGCTATTTCTGGTACCAAGGAAAGGAACCGACTGGAGACCCATTTTGGACTTATCCATCCTAAACACATTCCTACTGCACCAAAATTCAAGATGCTCACATTACAGCAGCTTCTTCCCATGCTGGGCAAGGAGTTTTGGCTGGTAACATTGGACCTCAAGGAGGCATACCTGCATGTCCCAATCAGACAAAGCTGCAGAAGATACCTCAGATTTCTTGCAGGTTCAATCCACTATCAATTCTCTGCATTGCCCTTTGGCTTATCTACTGCCCAGAGTATTCACGAAATGCCTGGCATCAGTAATTGCCTACTGCAGACTTCAAGGGATACAAATTTACCCTTATTTGGACGACTGCCTGATCCAAGCGGACAGCAAGCACATACTTCTGGAACATCTGGCTTATGTAACACGGTTACTGAATTCTCTGGGATACACAATCAACAAAGAGAAATCCAGGCTAACACCATCTCAGAAAATAACTTTCCTGGGTGCCAACTTGGACACAAACACCCAGATGGCCTATCTTCGCCAGAAAAACAGGGGCAACTAACTCAGTACTTCAAAATACTAGCAAATTGTACCAGGCTTACTGCAAGGAAAATCCTGCAGGCTCTGGGCTTCATGGCATCTTGCATTCTTTTAATCCCATGTGCAAAGTTGCATATGAGGAAACTTCATTGGTACCTAAAAAACCTATGGTCTCAACACAGCCACAGTTTGGAAACAATAATACCAATAATTCCATGTTTGCAAAAGGAATTTCTATGGTGGGCCCAAGCATGTCAAACAAACACAGGTCTCCCATTCTGCAAGCCTCAAGCAAATCAAGTCATCACAACAGACGCCTCAGATTACGCCTGGGGGGCGCACATGACAGGCAGGTGCATTCAGGGCAAATGGTCCCAAAAGGAAAAGCACCTTCACATCAATCAAAAAGAAATGCTAGCAGTGATAAATGCAATTACAGCATTCAAGGACCTCCTGCATCCAGGACAATTATTGATAAGAACAGACAACACCACAGTAATGTGGTACATAAACAAACAAGGAGGAACACATTCATACCCCCTGTGCAGACTAGCCATGACACTTTGGAACTTGGCTCTGGAATGGCAAATCGAACTTCAAGCACAGTACTTGCCAGGTTTGGAAAACACGCTGGCAGACAATCTAAGCAGAAATATGACAGATCCACATGAATGGAAGTTGCATCCTCAAGTGTTTACAAAGATAATCCAAGCGTGGGGAGGCCAGACATAGATCTCTTCGCCTCCCACAGGAATCATCAATTGGAAAAGTTTTGTTCAAGGACCTTTCATCCAAAGGCCTGGAGAGTGGATGCCCTTTCATTCAGTTGGACAGCATGGACAGTTTACGCTTTCCCACCTCTGCCTCTTCTGCCCAAGGTGCTCTTGAAAGCAAGAGCAGACCGACCGAAGATGATACTGATTGCTCCAGACTGGCCAAGACAACACTGGTATCCACTCCTGAGGAGCCTAACACATACTCCTCCCTGGTCCCTACCTCTAATGCCTCTTCTGCTGACTCAGCACAGCTACAAAACTCTTCACAGTCAGCTGAAAACACTCAGTCTCGCTGCATGGAAAATTCCTTAACACCACAACAGACCCTACTCCCCAAAGAGGTGCAGGATGTCATTTTGGAGGCCAGAAGGCCATCTACTAGAAAGGCTTACTCCGCAAAATGGAAACGGTTTTGCTCTTGGAATGTGAAAAAAGGCCAGGACCCTAGAAAACTGAATTTGCCTCAGGTATTACAGTACCTAGCTGAGCTGCTGAACAGTGGACTTTCATTTTCCTCCATAAAAATCCATGCCTCAGCCATTTCTGCAGAATTCAACACGGATCCACCCTTATTCTCTCACCCACTCTTAAGACAGTTCCTCAGAGGGGCTAAGAATACAAGACCACCAAGGAAACAACCAATGCCAGCCTGGGATCTTAATTACATTCTAGAAAAATTAACATTGCCTCCCTTTGAACCAGCTGCCTCAACAGATTTGCAATATTTGTCCTGGGAAACAGCTTTCCTTCTGGCCATTACCTCAGCTCGTAGGGTCTCGGAACTACAAGCCCTCATGGCTGTGCAGCCCTTTCTCATCTTCCATCAGGACAGGGTTTCCCTTCGAACCAACGGGTATCCAGTGTAGCTTTAAATCAAGCCATACACTTGCCTACCTTTTACCCCAATCGTCAAAACAGAGGAAAGGCTGCTACACTCGTTAGACATCCATAGACAGCTACGTTACTATTTGGACAGAACAAAGCCTTTCAGGAAATCAGACCAACTTTTTGTGTCCTATGCTGTAGGAGCTCAAGGGAAGCCAGTTACCAAACAGACAATTTCAAAATGGATAGGCCACTGCATACGGTTTTGTTACTCCTATCATGGAAAATCTGTCCCTACAGGCATCAGATCCCACTCCATCAGGGCCACAGCTACCTCTACAGCCTTCCTCAGAGGAGTTCCTACCAAAGATATTTTGGAGGCAGCCACTTGGAGTTCTGTGCATACCTTCACAAAACACTACCACCTGCCTTTATATTCCAAAACTAGAGCAGGCTTTGCCACTGCTGTGTTGCAGGGCATTCTGGCTTATCCCAGTTCCACCTAGTGCCTACCACCCTGTGCGTAGCTTTGGGATTCTACCCATCTGTGATTACTGCAGCTGTATGCACGATGAACATAGTACAGTTTTGTACCTACCATAAATGTAGATGTTAGAGTGCTAATACAGCTGCAGTACAGTTTTCCCTCCCACCTTCCCCTCTTGGTAAAGGCCTAGGGCCTAACCCCTCTTCATACAACCTGATTGGGTTATCCTTCTAAGGTATATTTGCTTGCAACTACTGATTTTTGATTATATTGCATTGCATGTATATAAATATAATTTATGTATTGCCTTCCTTCTGGGGGCACCTGACATCTGGGGCAAGAAAGACTGAAGAAAATGGCGTCGGCTGTGTCTTATATACCCCTGCCTCACTGACGTCAGGAAAGAAAGCGACAACAACCGACACCAGACCTAGACTTTGGAATTCGGCCGACCGAGGACCCGCCTGACGGCAGAAAACCCATCTGTGATTACTGCAGCTGTATTAGCACTCAAACATCTACAGTTATGGTAGGTGCAAAACTGTACTTTCAGGAGTCTCTTCCGCTGGGAACAATTGCTATACAGACTGACAACATATCAGTTGCTTGGTACATAAACAAACGAGGATCCGGGTTCTACCCCCTTTGTCGAGAGGCCCTGAGAGTATGGCAGTGGGCGACCTCCTCCCAACGCTTTCTGATAGCAACGCACATCCTGGGGAAATCCAACATGATAGCATACAAATTCAGCAGAGCATTTCTGTTGCCTCGTGAGTGGTCCCTAAAACAAGACGTAACAGACAGGGTTTTCCGCAAATGGGGCCAGCCTTGCTGTGATCTTTCTGCTGCATCCATGAATGCCAAATGCAGCAGCTATTTTGCCCTAATCCCCCCGATGGGGGAGTCACCAAGGGATGCACGTATACACGATTGGCCCTCTGATCTTCTTTATGCCTTCCATCCTTTTCCCTTGATACCCAAAGTTCTTCAGAAAGCCAGCTCATTGGGAAGCAGTCTGATTCTCAGCGCCGCCATACTGGCTTCGTCAAATTTGGTTCCCCTTCCTTTGACCTCATCTCCAGGAGGAGCCATGGGTTCTGGACCCAGTTCTAGACCTTCTGACTCGTGTGTCGGGAATGCTCTACCCCTCTCTTCAAACCCTGAGATTGACAGCTTGACTGCTTCAATTCGAAATATAGCCAGGCTCCCTAACCTTTCTCCTTCTGTGAAGCATACCTTCATCTCGTCTAATAAGGCTTCAGCAAGAAAACTATGCATGAGCAAATGGAAAATATTTTCTTCCTGCGCATTAAGTAATCACATTGATCCTTTTTCTGCCCCTGTTGGTTCTATTCCTAAATTTCTAACTAAGCTATTTATTGAAGGCTGCAGCTACCATTCAAGTCCAGTTAGCAGCGATATCCAATTTTTCATATAAATGATTTAGCCTCAAGTCTGATGTCTCATAGACTATGTAAAGCCTTCCTGAAGGGCACTATTCTGTTAAGACCACCCATTAAGGCCCCTCTACCACCATGGGAACTAAATATTTTGTCCTGTTTGATTCTTACCCCCCCCCCCCCGAGCCTCCATCATCCTGTGATCTAACGTTCTTGACATGGAAAACAATTATTTTGATTGCCATCACTTCTGCAAGAAGGGTTTCAGAGCTGCAAGCATCATCAATAAAGGCCCCCTACATGCCATTCCACAAAGACAGAGTATCCCTTTGAACAAACCCAATGTTCATGTTTCACTGTTGCAGTCATTACATTTGGGTAATCTGCTGGCAGGTTGCCCTCAGTCGGCCTGAATAACAAAGTCTTGGGTCCTGTGTCGGTTGCTGTCTTCTCTTCCATGACGTCAGGTCATCAGGGGGTATAAAACATGCAGCCAATGCCATTTTAATCAGTCTTTCTTGCCGCGCGGTGCCCGAAGCAGAAGCAGTTCACAAGTGCCGGTCGGCCGACTCCTGAAATTTTCGTTAAGTTTCAGAACCGAAGTCTTCAAAACCGAAGTCTTCAAACTAAAGCTAAGTACCCCATTGGGGAAACTTTTTCTTGCTCCTTACTGATGTCAGTAAAAGTTAATAATTGCATTACTTGTGGGAAGCAAATACCTCATAAGGATTTTCATTTGTACTGTATTCCTTGCCTAGGCCCTGATCACAATGTGCCTTGCTGTCGGTTTTGTGCTAAGTTTAACCAACGCACTATTAAGCGTCTGTATATTTTTGCTTCTAAATACCTTGGTTCAAGATTTAACTATCCTGAAATGTCGTCTGTTAGCAATCTGACTACCGGAATTCACAAAAAATGCAAGGAAAAAGACAAACGATCGAGGTCCAAAACCGACGACAAAGCTTCTCCTAAGCCAGTCGCCGGTTCACCGGTACTCAGTGAGGCGCTTTTGCAGCCCCTGATGCCTGCTACTTTTGAGTCGCAGGCCTCTACCGAGACCCATTCGGAGTCAGTTATGCCGCGAGATTCTGCAAGTATTGAACCCGCGGATGTCTCTTCCTTGGATGGGTCCAGAGCCGCTGAGCAGGCACCGGCTTCTGAGGGTATTTTCAGGCCTCAACATTTGTATATTAAACCGACGCCATCATCAAAAACAAGGAAAAACCTACTTCTATGTCTAAAAAACTGGCGCATGAGCCATGTGCTCAGGCCCCTATGCCTAAAAAAACAAATGATCAAAATGGCTGAGGATTTAATTACCTTGATCAGGGGATGTTTATCATGTTTTCACTGTTGCAGTCATTACACTTGGGTTATCCTGCTGGCAGGCTACCTGCAGTCGGCCTGAATTCCAAAGTCCTGGTCTGGCAACAGTGAATACACTCTAACATCTACATTTATGGTAGGTACACAACTTTACTTTCCCAACCCCCCTGCTAAGAGGCCTAGGCAAGGCACTGATTATGAATCTTCAGATCAGGTTTCCATTTCTTCTGATTCCTCTTCTGATCAGGAATTTTCTATCCCACGTTTTGAGGACTCTGATGCAGAGGAATCCATCCCTTCTGCTTCTCTTCCTGAGGATTACTCTCTTTTGGAGAGACTTTGCATACTTTAAGGGAACATTTTCATTGGGAGAGTCAGGACTTCTCAAAATCCAAAAAGAGGCTTAGGGATTTTCTTCTTCCTCAGCATAGGCCTTTGGCAATACCTGCTGTAGTAGACATTGTTGTTGATGTTTTCTCGGAATCAAGCATGGCTCCTGATTCCCTGCCTCCGGCTTCTAGTAAGCCAGACAGATATTACAGGGTTCCTGACTCCCACAAATTTCTTTTAAAAAATCCTGCTGCTGACCCTGAAACTATTTCTCAAGGTTCCAAGGGTGTTAAGGCTTCTACAGCCAAAAACCCTACCCCTTCAGATAGAGACTTTAGGGCGCTGGATAGATGGGGAAAGGTTTATACGTCTGCAACCTTGGCAATCAGGACTTTAAACTGCCAGTTTTATATGCTTAAATATCAACAGCATGTTATGGGCTTACTGAAACAGAAAATGATGTTGATTTCTGATTGTGTGGAAAATAGAGTTACAGGACTTGTTGCATTCAGCAGAACAGGTTGGAAAGCATACTTTGCAATGTGGTTGTGATTCCTTGGAGGCCTCTTGCAGGGCCGCCGTAACTGGATCTGTGATAAGAAGGCATGCTTGGCTCAAGTAGCAAAATCTGCCTGATCATGTTAAAGCTAAATTGTTGGATGCTCCTTTCCAGCAGAACAGTCTGGTAATAGGGCAGAAGAGGTTTTTAAAAAGATGGAAGACCAAGCTAAATCTATGCAAACTGTAAAATATTTCTTGTGCAGCCACCCAGGTTCAGTAGACACTGACCTACTAAGAATTGGTCCTTTCCTGTGTCCAACAGAGCTGCTCAGGGCAAACCCAGATGCTCCGAAGGCTCCAGGTTTCAGTCACAAGGATCTTACAGGTCAAAACAATGGGTTGCCTCCACCCACAAATCAGGAGGTAACAAAGCACAACCCTACAGTAAACAGTCCCAATGACTTTCCTCTTCTATCTCCAAACACTTCTCTTTTGGCAGCCCCTTTGGGGGGAAAACTAGCACTTCATGCTCAAAATTGGCGTTTATTTACCCAGGACAAGTGAGTCTTAAATATAGTATCCCAGGGGTACAGATTTAATTTCCACACGTTGCCAATTCCAAATGGATGGCCAGATCTGCCACCAAATCAGTGGGCAGAGGCCCAGAAACAAGTCATGTCCCTCATGGATATGGGGGCTATTCAATCAGTACCAGAAAAGGAAAAAGGACAAGGATTTTATTCAAGACTTTTCCTGGTACCCAGAAAAGACAAATCATGGCGCCCAATTCTGGACTTATCCATTCTAAATACGTTCCTGGACATTCCAAAATCCAAAATGCTGACTTTACAACAGCTACTGCCTATGCTAGGCAAGAATGCCTGGTTGGTAACTAGACTTAAAAGAGGCATACCTGCATATCCCAAACAGGGAATCTTGCAGAAGATACCTCCGCTTCAAAGCAAGCTATTTGCATTACCAGATGTTCATCGTGTTTCACTGTTGCAGTCATTACACTTGGGTTATCGTGCTGGCAGGCGACCCGTAGTCGGCCCGAGTTCCAAAGTCTTGGTCCGGCATCGGTTGCTGTCGCCTCTTCCCTGACGTCAGTGCGCCAGGGGTATAAAAGTTGCAACAGACGCCATTTTCCCCTTTTTTTCTTGCCGCGCGGTGCCCGAAGCATAAGCAGTTTGCAAGTGCCGGTCGGCCGACTCCTGAGATTTTCAAAATTGAATTTCGGAACCAAAGTCTTCAATAAAGCTAAGTACCCCATTGGGGAAACTTTTTCTTGCTCCAGACCAATGTCAGTAAAAGTTAATAATTGTATTTCTTGTGGGAAGCAAATACCTCATAAGGACTTTGCTCTTACTGCATTCCTTGCCTAGGCCCTGACCACGATGTCACTAGTTGTCGGTTTTGTGCTAGATTTAATAAACCCACTATTAAACGTCGGTTTGATTTAGCTTTACATTATTTTGGACGAAGATTTAATTATATAATGCCGTCGGAACAACCGATGACCTGAATGTATAAAAAACACAAAAATAAAGAAAGACAGGCATCCGAGGTACAAAACCGACGAAGCCTCTTTTCAGTCGCCAGTTCTCAATGAGGCGCTTTCACAGCCCCTGACACCCGCTACCTCAGAGCCACAGGCCGCAACCGACAGCCACGTGGAGACACAGAGGCCTGTGGAAACTCAAGGTATTGGGCCTACAGAAAACATACCTCAGATGGGTCCGGAGCTGCTGAGCAGGCACCGGCTTCTGAGGGTATTTTCAGACCTTCACAGCTTACAATTAAAGCTACTACAGCAGCAAAGGCAAAGTCAAAAACACCATTGAAGACAAAGAAGCAAGTGCAGCATTCTCCAGAACAGTCATCCATGCCTAAGAAACAGATGCTTAAAATGGCCGAAGACCTTATTACTTTAATCAGGGGCTCCCATCCCCCTCCTGACAAAAGACCTAGGCAAGACCATGATTATGATTCCTCTGATCAGGTTTCCATTTCTTCTGATTCTTCCTCTGACCAGGGCTATTCTCTCCCTCCCTATGAGGACTCTGATGCTGAAGAGTCCATTCCTTCAGCCTCACCGCCTGAGGATTACTCTTTTGGGGAAACCCTGCACTCTGAGGGAGCATTTCCATTGGGAGAGCCAGGATTACTCAGAATCCAAGAAAAGGCTCAGAGATTTCCTTCTGTTGCCTCAGCACAGGCCCTTGGCTATCCCCCCTGTGCTTGATATTGTGGAGGATGTTTTTTCTGAATCCAGTCTGTCTCCAGATTCTTTACCCCCTGCACCAGTAAAGCCAGACAGGTACTACAGGGTCCCTGACTCTCATAAATTTCTTTACAAAAACCCCGCTGCAGACCCAGAAACTATTTCTCAGGGTTCAAAAGGGGTTAAAGCTTCCACTGCCAAAAATCCTGTCCCCTAAGATAGGGATTCCAGAGCTCTGGACAGATGGGGGAAAAAAGTTTACACTTCTGCTACTTTAGCTGTAAGAGCTTTAAACTGTCAGTTTCACATGCTTAAATATCAGCAGTATCTCATGTCATTGTTAAAGCAGAAAATGGTTACAAATACAGAAGGTCCTGACTGTAAAGAAATGCAGGATTTATTGCATGCAGTTGAACAAGTGGGAAAGCATACTCTGCAGTGTGGTTTTGATTCATTAGAGGCTTCTTGTAGAGCCGCAGTTACAGGCTCAGTTATTCGAAGACATGCTTGGTTGAAAGAACAAAGTTTACCTGACCATGTTACAATTAAATTATTGGATGCTCCACTACAGCATACTTTGTTTGGTGTTAAGGCAGAAGAGGTTTTAAAGAAAATGGAGGATAAAGCAAAGTCAATGCAAACTGTGAAAGATTTATTACAGGTTCAGCCACCTAGATTTAGCAGGAACTGGCCTTCCAAAAATTGGTCCTTTCCAGTGTCAGACAGGCCACAAAGAGGCAGATACAGACTCCCAAGAGGCAGATCTCAGCCCCAAGGCTCCTATAGATCTAAACGATGGGGTTCTTCAGCCCCCAAAGGAGGAGAAGACAAATCACAACCTTATAGAAAACAGTCACAATGACTTCCCTCTGCAAATGCCAAGCACTTACCAGTTGACAGCACCCCTAGGGGGAAAGCTAGCACTTTTCTCAAAAAATTGGCATATGATCACCCAAGACCAATGGATGTTGAATATAGTTTCTCAGGGGAACAGGTTCCACTTCCACATGCTTCCAAAACCAAAAGGTATGCCAAACCTGCCTCAAAACCAATGGGCAGAGGCACAAAAGCAGATTGCAGCTCTTATGGATATGGGAGCTATTCATAATGTTCCACAAGAAGAACAGGGCCAAGGATTTTACTCACGACTTTTCCTAGTACCCAGAAAGGACAAAGCATGGAGACCAATACTGGACCTGTCAATCCTAAATACTTTCCTGGATGTGCCAAAATTCAAAATGTTAACACTACAACAACTCTTGCCCATGCTGGGCAAAGAGGCTTGGCTAGTTACTTTGGATCTCAAGGAGGCATACCTGCACGTCCCAATCAGGCAATCGTGCAGAAGTTACCTAAGATTTATAGCAGGCTCAATGCATTATCAGTTCTCTGCACTGCCCTTTGGCTTATCTACTGCGCCCAGGGTCTTCACAAAATGCCTGGCACCAGTAATTGCATTTTGCAGGCAAAAGGGAATTCAAATATATCCCTACTTGGACGACTGCCTTATTCAAGCAGAGAGCAAGGACATTCTTCTAAAGCACCTGGAGTTTGTAAAAAGATTACTAATTTGCCTAGGGTACACAGTAAACGAAAATCAAAACTAGTGCACTCTCAAGAGATAATATTCCTGGGTGCAAGCTTGAATACTACTACCCAGATGGCTTATCTTACACCAGACAAACAAAGGCAATTGACTCATTACTTTCAAATGATGGCAACCAAGACCCAGCTCCCTGCAAGAAAAATTCTGCAGACTCTGAGTTTCATGGCATCTTGCATTCTACTAATTCCATATGCCAAACTGCATATGAGGAAACTACATTGGTATCTAAAAAGTGTTTGGACTCCGCATTGTCACAGCCTAGAGACAATCATAACCTTGATTCCCTGCGTACAACAGGAGATGTTCATCGTGTTACCCTGCTGCAGTCATTACACTTGGGTTATCCTGTCGTCAGGCGGTCCCGCAGTCGGCCGGATTTGCAAAGTCTTGGTTCGACATCGGTTGCAGTCGCCTCATCCCTGACATCAGTGCGCCAGGGGTACATATATTGCAACCGACGCCATTTTCTTCAGTCTTTCTTGCCGCGTGGTGCCCGAAGCAGAAGCAGTTCGCAAGTGCCGGTCGGCCGACTCCTGAGATTTTCGAATTCGAATTTCAGACCGAAGTCTTTTATAAAGCTAAGTACCCCGTTGGGGAAACTTTTCTTGCCTCAGACCGATGTCAGAAAAAGTTAACAATTGTATTTCTTGTGGGAAGCAAATACCTCATAAGGATTTTCATTCTTATTGTATACCTTGCCTAGGCCCTGACCACGATATCACTTCTTGTCGTTTTTGTGCTAGATTTAATAAACGTACTATTAAAAGACGATTTGATTTTGCACGACACTTTTTTGGCAGAAAATTTAATTATAACATGCCGTTGGAGCTTCCGACTACCGGCGTGCACAAAAAGCGCAGGGATAAGGACCGACAGCCCAGGCCTAAGCCCGATTCCGAGGCCTCGGTTGATCCGGTCTCCGCTTCTCTGGTTATCAGTGAGGCTCTGACGCAGCCTCTGACTACCACAGTTCAAGAAATCGAGACCACTACAGATATTTTGACGGAATGTACTAGGCCGACGCAGCCTTTTACTTCAGGCCCTACCGACGATTTACCTTCCAAGGACGTCGGTGCTTCTGAAACGTCATCAGTTTCTGAAGGCGTTTTCAGACCTACGACTCTTACAGTCAAAACATTTTCCAAGTCGAAGACTCCTTCCAAACCGAAAAAGGCTTCACTTCAGTCTCCTGTTCAAGGCCCTATGCCTAAGAAACAGATGCTCAAGATGGCTGAAGATTTGATTTCTCTTATCAGGGGTTCACAGCCTCCTCCTGACAAAAGGCCTAGACTATAGGAAGAATCTGCTTCCTCTGATCAACTGTCTATTTCTTCGGATTCCTCTGAGGACCAAGACTATTCCTTCTCTCCTTATGAAGATTCTGATGCTGAGGACTGTATTCCCTCAGCTTCCCCTCCAGAAGATTACTCTTTTGGGGAAACTTTACACACTATGAGGGAACATTTCCACTGGGAAGGTCAGGATTACTCCCTTTCCAAGAAAAGGCTCAGTTTCTTTTACTCCACCAACACAGACCTTTAGCCATCCTTCCTGTTTTGGACATTGTGGATGATGTCTACTTAGAATCCAGTTTCAACCCTGACTCTCTGCTTCCTGCTCCGGCCAAGCCTGACAGATACTACAGAGTACCTGATTCCCACAAATTTCTTTACAAAAGCCCAGTAGCTGACCCAGAGACTATCTCCCAGGGTCCCAAGGGGCTAAGGCATCCATGGCTAAAAATCCAGTACCTTCTGAAAGGGATTCAAGAGCACTAGACAGATGGGGGAAAAAGGTTTACACCTCAGCCACTTTAGCTATGAGAGCTCTAAACTGTCAATTTCATATGCTTAAGTATCAGCAATTTCTGATCTCTCAGTTAAAACAAAAGATAACCACCCTCCCTCAACAATCTGAATTGAAAGAAGTACAGGATTTGTTGCACGCCACCGAGCAGGTAGGGAAGCATACCTTGCAATGTGGGTTTGATTCTTTAGAGGCCTCCTGCAGAGCAGCTGTCACTGGATCAGTTATACGTAGGCATGCCTGGTTAAAGGAACAAAGTCTTGCTGATCATGTTAAAGCAAAACTACTAGATGCTCCCTTACAGCAGGATGTTCTTTTTGGTGTTAAAGCAGAAGAAGTTTTAAAGAAAATGGAAGATAAGGCAAAATCTATGCAGACAGTCAAAGATTTCCTACAAGTACAACCCCCTCGCTTCAGCAGAAACTGGCCAACAAAAAATTGGTCCTTTCCAGCCACTGACAGGCCTCAGAGGGGTAAATACAGGCGCCCAAGGGGCAGATGACAACCACAAGCTCAGTATAAACCTCGCCAATGGGGCACTCCAACCCAGAAGGGAGGAGAAGACAGGTCTCAACCCACCAGAAGACAAACTCAATGACTTGCACCTTACCTGGCCAAACAAAACACTTTCGTCAGCCCCCCTGGGGGGAAAGCTAGCACTATTTGCAGACAACTGGCACATGGTTACAAAGGATAAATGGGTACTAGACGTAATTTTACGAGGATACAGATTCCACTTTCACACCTTGCCAATAAAAAGAGGAATGCCAGACCTGCCACAAAATCAAAAGGCAGAGGCTCAAAAACAAATTACAGCTCTCATGGACATGAGAGCCATTCAAAGGGTGCCAATTCAAGAGCAAGGCCAAGGATTTTACTCAAGACTCTTCCTAGTACCCAGAAAAGAAAATGCTTGGAGACCAATTCTGGACCTTTCAATTCTAAACACTTACTTACAGGTTCCCAAATTCAAGATGCTAACACTACAGCAGCTACTTCCCATGTGTTGGGCAAGGAAGCATGGCTGGTAACGTTGGACCTCAAGGAGGCATACCTGCATGTCCCTATCAGACAAAGTTGCAGAAGATACCTCCGTTTCATTGCAGGTTCAACCCATTATCAATTCTCTGCACTGCCCTTTGGTTTATCTACTGCGCCCAGAGTATTCACAAAATGCCTGGCACCAGTAATTGCATACTGCAGACAAAGAGGAATTCAAATATATCCATACCTGGATGACTGCCTCATTCAAGCAGAAAGAAAAGACATTCTCTTACAACATCTGGCTTTTGTGAAGCAACTACAGAAGTGTCTGGGGTACACACAGTAAACGAAAAGAAGTCAAAACTAGTACCCTCACAAAAAATGACATTCCTGGGTGCCAGCTTGGACACAACGGCCCAGAAGGTTTATCTTACACCAGACAAGCAATTACTACTGACTCAATATTTCAAAACAATGGCAACAAAGACCCAATTAACTGCAAGAAAAATTCTGCAGGCTTTGGGCTTCATGGCATCTTGCATTCTGATAATACCATTTGCAAAACTGCATATGAGGAAATTACAGTGGTACCTAAAAAGCGTATGGTCTCAACACAGCCACAGCTTGGACACAGTGATATCTCTCATTCCCTGCCTTCAACAGGAATTTCTATGGTGGGCACAGGCATGTCACCTCAACAAGGGTCAGCCTTTCACCTTGCCCCCACCCAGGCAAACTATCACAACAGATGCTTCAGACTATGCCTGGGGGGCACACATGGCAGGACAATGCATTCAAGGCCTATGGACTGCAGAACAAAGAAAACTGCACATAAACCAAAAAGAGATGCTAGCTGTACAGAAAGCTCTAACAGCCTTCAAGGATCTACTACAGCCTGGACAACTTGCAATAAAGACGGACAACACCACAGTAATGTGGTACATAAACAAGGGGGCACACATTCCTACCCTCTTTGCAGGTAAGCAATAATCTTATGGAACACAGCTCTGGCCTACCAAGTCCAGTTACAAGCTCAATTCCTGCCAGGACAGAACACATTGGCAGACGACTAAGCAGAAACATCAAAGATCCCCACGAGTGGAGGCTAGGCCCACAAGTATTTACAATGATAACTCAAAGATGGGGCCTACCAGATATAGACCTGTTTGCCAGTCCTCAAAACTACCAGCTGACAAAATTTTGTACAAGGACATTCCACCATCAAGCTTGGAAAGTGGACGCTCTCTCCTTCAGTTGGAAAAACCTGACAGCATATGCCTTTCCTCCATTACCTCTTCTCACAAAGGTTCTTTTGAAGGTCAAAAAGGAGAAACCTTGAATGATTCTTATAGCCCCAGACTGGCCACGCCAGCACTGGTACCCGCTATTGAAGAATATGGCTCACAGTCCACCATGGATATTGCCTCAAATACCTCATTTGCTCACGCAGCAAGACAAGTAGATTCTACACAGCCAGATCAAAACCTTAAACCTGGCTGCATGGCAAATCAATTAAGCATCCAACCAGCCCCTCTTTCACAAGCGGTGCTGGATGTTATTCTAGAAGCCAGGAGGCCAAGCACCAGGAAGGCTTACTCGGACAAATGGAAAAGGTTTTCTGCTTGGAACCAAGCTAAGGGCCAAGACACAACTCGGCCTCATATGCCTCACATTCTGCAGTATTTAGCTGAGATGTTGCATAAAGGACTTTCCTTCTCCTCAATTAAAATCCATGCTTCAGCTATTTCAGCTCACTATGACACAAATCCACCTTTATTTTCACATCCTCTCCTAAGGCAGTTTCTCAGAGGGGCAAAAAACATCAGACCACCTAAGAGCTCCTACACCAATATGGGGCCTCAATTTTGTTCTGGAAAAACTAACGTTACCTCCCTTTGAACCAGCTTTTTCTGCAGACCTTCTGTTCCTATCTTGGAAGACTGCCCTGCTCCTGGCAATAACTTCTGCTAGGAGAGTTTCAGAATTGCAGGCACTTATGGCAGTGGAACCTTTCCTCATTTTTCATCAAGACAGAGTTTCTCTACGAACTAATCCTTCCTTCATGCCTAAGGTGGTTTCCAGTGTAGCTCTAAATCAAACCATCCACCTACACACTTTCTACCCCAATCCACAGAACAAAGGTGAGAGACTCCTGCATTCCTTGGACATTCACAGGCAGCTTCGTTACTACTTGGACAAAACTAAGGCTTTCGGAAAAACTGACCAGCTCTTTGTTTCCTATGCTACAGCCTCTCAAGGGCAGGCCATATCCAAGCAAACCATTTCTAAATGGATAGGCCACTGCATCCGATTCTGCTACACCCATCATGGGAAACCAGTTCCTCCTACCATTAGATTCCACTCTACCAGGGCAACAGCTACCTCTACAGCCTTTCTCAGGGGGGTTCCTACCAAGGAAATCTTAGAAGCTGCAACTTGGAGTTCAGTGCACACCTTCACCAAACACTATCACTTACCTCTTTATTCTAAGTCCAGGGCAGGCTTCGCCACTGCAGTTTTGCAGGGCCTCATTGCCTCCACTAACCCTCTATGATGCCTCCACCCTACCTTAGCTTTGGGACTCAACCCAAGTGTAATGACTGTAGCAGGGTAACACGATGAACATAGTACAGTTTTGTACCTACCATAAATGTAGATGTTGAGTGTTCACCCTGCTGCAGTCAAATTCCCTCCAACCCCTCTGATCTACTGGCTAATTCTCTGCTATGCCTTACTGATGTATTTGCTTATAGCTGAAGGGATTTTGTGTTTGTACAGTGTTCACACCATTTGGTACTGATTTGGATCACCTTTTTGGGGGCACCTGACATCTGGGGCAAGAAAAACTGAAGAAAATGGCATCGGTTGCAATATATGTACCCCTGGCGCACTGACGTCAGGGATGAGGCGACTGCAACCGACGTCGGACCAAGACTTTGGAAATCCGGCCGACTGCGGGACCGCCTGACGACAGGATAAGTGTAATGACTGCAGTAGGGTGAACACTCGAACATCTACATTTATGGTAGGTACAAAACTGTACTTTTTGATGGTGGTCACAGGCCTGTCACCACAACAAGGGACAGCCTTTCACCTTACCTACAGCCAGGCAGACAATAACAACGAATGCATCGGATTACGCCTGGGGAGCACATATGGCAGGAAAATGTATTCAGGGCACGTGGCCCAAGGAATAACTGCATCTTCACATCAATCAAAAAGAGATGCTAGCTGTACAGAATGCCCTGACAGCCTTCAAGGACCTAATACATCCAGGACAATTATTAATAAAGACTGACAATACCACAGTTATGTGGTACATAAACAAGCAAGGGGGCACACATTCCTACCCCCTATGCGGACACGCCATGACTTTGTGGAACACAGCACTGACTTACCAGGTACATCTGCAAGCACAATTCCTGCCAGGAACAAAAAATACACTGGCAGGCGAACTAAGCAGAAATCTCATGGATCCTCACGAATGGAAGCTAAATCCACAAGTGTTCAACATGATAAGGGAATGGGGACGCCCAGACATAGATCTATTTGCCTCCCCTCACAATTGCCAATTACAGAAATTTTGCACGAGGACTTATCACTCTCAAGCATGGAAAATGGATGCTCTATCTTTCAACTGGAAAAATCTGACAGTTTATGCCTTCCCTCCGATGCCTCTTCTCACCAAGGTCCTTATAAAAGTCAGACGAGAGGCCAAAAATGATCCTGATTGCACCAGACTGGCCACGCCAGCACTGGTACCCAATCCTAAAGATTTTGTCCCAAGGCCCGCCTTGGCCTCTACCTCAAATCCCTCATCTTCTGACACAGCAAAACAATCAGATTCTGCACAGTCAACTCAGAACCTTAAACCTGGCAGCATGGCAGATAATGTAGCCACTCAGACTGCTGTTATCGATGTAATTTTGGAAGCCAGGAGACCCAGCACTAGGAAATCTTATGCGGAAAAATGGAAGAGATTCTGTGCTTGGAACCAGGCACAAGGGCTCAACCCACTGGTCCCTAATATGCCTCAGATTTTACAATACCTGACTGAGATGTTGGACAAAGGCCTATCTTTCTTCTATTAAAATCCATGCCTCTGCCATTTCAGCTCATTACAATACTGGATCCTATTTTTTCACATCCTCTACTACGACAGTACCTCAGAGGGGCAAAGAATATAAGACCCCCTAGGAGAGCACCAGTACCACTTGGGACCTCAATTTTGTTTTAGAAAAACTAACACACTGCCCCCTTTTGAACCAGCCAGCACAGCTGATCTAAAATTCTTGTCATGGAAAACTGCTCTGCTCCTAGCAATAACTTCAGCAAGAAGAGTCTCAGAGTTACAGGCATTGATGGCCGTGGAAACTTTCCTCAGTTTTCACCAGGACAGGGTTTTCTCTAAGGACGAACCCAACATTCATGCCAAAAGTGGTCTCCCAATGTGGCCTTAAACCAAACTATTAATTTGCCTACTTTCTACCCAAATCCCCAGAATAAAAGGGAAAGACTTCTGCACTCTTTGGATATTCACAGGTAGCTACGATTTTACTTGGACAAAACAAAAGCTTTCAGAAAAATTGAGCAACTGTTTGTAGCATATGCTGCAGGATCACAAGGAAAACCTATTAAAAAGCAGACAATCTCCAAATGGCTAGGATACTGCATCCGCTTCTGTTATGCACAACATGGCAAATTTGTGCCTAAGTGCATTAGGCCTCATTCTACTAGAGCAGCAGCCACTTCAGCAGCTTTCCTCAGAGGGGTACCAACCAAATACATATTAGAAGCTGCAACCGGGAGCTCAGTGCACACTTTTACCAAGCACTACCACCTACCTCTCTACTCCAAATCCAGAGCAGGCTTTGCCACTGCAGTTCTGCAGGGCTTATTAGCCTCGCCAAATCCAATCTAGACCCAGCCACCCTGCCTAAGCTTTGGGATTCTACCCAAGTGTAATGACGTGGTGTATTTGCTTTTAGAAGAAGAAAATGTTTTTAGTGATATATGCATGGTTGTTTGGCATATTTTTATCTTTACCACCTTCATATCTGGGGGCACCTGACATCTGGGGCAAGAAAAACTGAAGAAAATGGCGTCGGTTGCAACTTTTATACCCCTGGCGCACTGACGTCAGGGAAGAGGTGACAGCAACCGACGCCGGACCAAGACTTTGGAACTCGGGCCGACTACGGGTCGCCTGCCAGCAGGATAACCCAAGTGTAATGACTGCAACAGTGAATATACTCTAACATCTACATTTATGGTAGGTACACAACTGTACTTTCTCTGCACTGCCCTTTGGCTTATCTACTGCGCCCAGGGTCTTTACAAAGTGCCTGGCACCAGTAATTGCATTTTGCAGACAAAGAAACATTCACATTTATCCATATCTGGACGATTGTCTCATTCAGGCAGAGGACAAGGACACTCTTCTTCAGCATCTGGCATTTGTAAAAAGGCTTCTAGCATGCCTAGGGTACACCATAAACGAAAAGAAATCACAACTGGTACCCTCTCAAAAAGTTACATTCCTGGTTGCAAACTTGAATACAGCTGCCCAGATGGCTTACCTCATGCCAGACAAACAAATTCAATTGGCAACATATTTCAAACAAGTGGCAACAAAAACCCAGCTATCTGCAAGACATTCTGCAGGCTTTGGGGTTCATGGCATCCTGCATTCTACTAATTCCATATGTGAGACTGCATATGAGGAAACTTCAGTGGTACCTAAAAAGCTTATGGAGTCAACATTGTCACAGCCTGCAAACAGTGATTCCTCTCATTCCCTGTCTGCAGCAGGAGTTCCTTTGGTGGGCAGAGGCATGTCACCAAAACAAAGGATTGTCATTTATTCTACCCCCTGCCACCCAAATGCTAACTACAGACTCATCAGACTATGCTTGGGGGACCCATCTGGCAGGGAGATGCATTCAGGGCAAATGGAGCCCAAACTAAATGCATCTACATATCAACCAGAAAGAAATGCTAGCTGTACAGAATGCACTGACAGCCTTCAAGGACTTCCTTCATCCAGGACAACTTCTGATAAAGACGGACAACACCACAGTTATGTGGTACATAAAAAAGCAGGGGGGTGCCCACTCCTACCCCCTTTGCAGACTAGCCATGGCCTTGTGGAACACAGCCTTGACTTACCAAATACATCTTCAAGCTCAGTTCCTGCCAGGAAAGCAAAATACTCTGGTGGATGACCTAAGCAGAAATCTGATGGACCCACACGAATGGAAACTGGACTCACAAATCTTCAGCATGTTGACACGAAAATGGGGGAGCCCAGACATAGATTATTTGCCTCTCCCCAAAACTATCAGTTGGACAAATTCTGCACAAGAACTCATCAGAAAAAAGCATGGAAAGTGGATGCTCTATCCTTCAGCTGGAAAAACCCATCAGTCTATGCCTTTCCCCCTCTGCCTCTACTCTCCAAGGTCTTACTAAAAGTCAGACAGGAAAAACCAAAAATGATTCTGATTGCTCCGGAATGGCCTCGCCAACACTGGCACCTGCTTCTAAGGAATATGTCACACCTTCCTCCTTGATACTTGCCTCAAACACCTCACCTATTGTCTCAGCAGAACTATCAAATTCTGCATACTCTGCTCCAAACTCTGAATCTTGCAGCATGGCTCATCAACTAATTTCACCAATCACATCTCTCAGTAAACCTGTGATGGATGTCATTTTGGAGGCTAGAAGGCCTAATACTAGAAAATCTTATGCTGCTAAATGGAAGAGATTCTGTGCTTGGAATCGAGCACAAGGAATAGACATGGCTAAGCCCGATATTCCTCAGATTTTGCAATACTTAGCTGAGATGCTTCACAAGGGCCTATATTTTCTTCAATAAAAATCCATGCCTCTGCCATCTTGGCTCATTACAAATTAGTGCCTCCTCTCATTTCTCATCCCCTGCTGAAGCAGTACCTCAGAGGGACCAAAAATTTAAGGCCTCCCAGGAGAGCACCGACTCCTGCATGGGACCTCAATTTTGTGTGGGAAAAACTCACCCTACCTCCTTTTTGAACCAGCTGCTACTGCGGATATAAGATTTCTTTCTTGGAAGACAGCCTTTCTTTTAGCAGTCACTTCAGCTAGAAGGGTTTCAGAACTACAGGCTCTCATGGCAGTGGAGGCATTCATTATATTTTATCCAGATAGGGTGGCCCTCAGGACCAATCCTTCTTTTATGCCTAAGGTGGTATCCAGTGTCGCTCTTAACCAGACCATTCACCTTCCAACTTTTTACCCAAATCTGCAGAACAAGGGGGAGCAGATTCTGCATTCATTGAATTAAACAGGACCAAATCTCAAAGTCTGAGCAACTACTGGTGGCATTTGCTGCACGAACAGAGGGGAAGGCTATATCAAAGCAGACTATTTCAAAATGGATAAGCCATTGTATTTGTTTCTGCTACTTGCACCATGGTAAACCTGTGCCCAGGGGGATCAGATCTCATTCCACCAGGGCTGCTTCTACTTCTGCAGCCTTTCTCAGAGGGGTTCCTACCAGAGACATTCTAGAAGCTGCTACTTGGAGCTCAGTTCATACATTCACAAAGCATTACCATTTACCTCTCTTCTAAATCTAGGGCAGGCTTTGCCACTGCAGTCCTGCAGGGCCTTATAGCTGTTCCTAATGCTGTTTAATTCCATCCTCCCATCCATAGCTTTTGGATTCTACCCAAATGTAATGACTGCAACAATGAAACACGAAGAACATAGTACAGTTGTGTACACTTAACATAAGTGTAGATGTTCGAGTGTATTCACTGTTGCAGTCCGGGTTACCCACCCGCCAACCCCCTTTTTTCTCTATTATACCTCTTCTTTCCTTCACTGTGCTCAAAAGCCTTTGTGGTGTATTTGCTTTTAGTTGAAGGTTAATTTTCTGTGTTCTAAAGTACATGTGTGTGTCTATATATATATATATATATATATATATATATATATATATATATATATATAGTGTGTGTGTATATATATATATATATATATATATATATATATATATGTATATTTTTGCTCCCCATTTGGGGGGCACCTGACATCTGGGGCAAGAAAAACTGATTAAAATGGTGTCGGCTGCATGTTTTATACCCCTGACATCATGGAAGAGGAGACAGCAACCGACGCAGGACCCAAGACTTTGTTATTCAGGCCGACTGAGGGCAGCCTGCCAGCAGATTACCCAAATGTAATGACTGCAACAGTGAATACACTCGAACATCTACATTTATGGTAAGTGTACACAACTGTATTTTCTGCCTACCAAAAGTATGCTCAGTCTAGTTTAAATCAGTCCATAGAACTACCAGTGGTTTTCCCCCAACTATGGCAACAAGACAGAATATATGCTACACCAACTGGATGTACATAGACACATTGCATTTCTGCTTGCATAAGACAAAGGATTTCAGAAAATCTGACCAATTTAATTTTTAGAAGCTAAGAAAGGTGCTCCTGTGTATCTAAGGTCACACTTTCAAAATGGCTGTTGGATTGTATTACTTTTACATAGAAATCTAACAACAAAGATCTTCCCAGCAAAGTCAAAGGTCACTCTGAGAGCCATAGCAGCTTCTGCTTTTTGCACTAGACTACAAATTGATGCCATTTGTGCTGCTGCAACATGGCAAGACCTCATACCTGTATCACTCATTACAAAGTGGATTTGGCCTCCAAGGACAGGGCCTCTTTTGGGTCCACTGTTCTGAAGAATATTCTCCCATGAGCCGCCCAAGAAACATGGTGCTAGGGACGCTGTCCCAACCAGTGAAGAATGAAGGTGAGAAAGGACAACATCACATTAAGAATTTGTGTACTCACCATAACATTACATGTGTGTTGTCCATCTCACCTTCATTCTTACAGCCCAACCTCCTTCCCCAGCCTATGGCTCCTGGAGGACCAAGCAGTTACATCTGGCAAGTAATGTTCTCTGACCACCTTCATTGTTCTGTAACATGCTGAAATAGTCCTTTGGATAACTGTTATAAGCAAACAAGATCTGGGGAGCTTTACTAGGGTTTGATGGGATAGGGATACAGCCACGAGCCAGTGGAAGACCTCAAGGTTTTGTATATGGCAGAGTCAGAATCTAGGATCAGTTCTGAACCAAACCAGTGAAGAATGAAGGCGAGATTGGGACAATACACATGGAATGTTATGATGAGTACATAACTTTTTTTCCTTTCTTTTGGAAATGGCCATAGGCAATTGCCACAAGCCTCCTCACAGAATGGATCTACTCAAACAAGAACCAGAGGTGTTTGATACAACCCATCCTCATTCATCTTCACTTGATTCCCTGGATGATAGGATCTTAATTCCTTTTAGGCACCACTTTTCTGATGACATGCAGCAGGTACTAATAGAAGCAAGAAGGCTTGCTACTAGAAAATCATATATTAGAAATTGGAAAAAGTTTTCTAGTTGGTACCAACAATATAACCAGCCCCAGTTTGGGGCTAGCTACTCTCTGATTTTACAATATTTGTGTGAATTACTATGCAGTGGCCTTTCTCATTCCTCTATCAAGGTTCATTTTTTGGTC